>NW_027287095.1:7950000-8210000 GCF_022747635.1 Hetaerina americana
GGCGGCGTGAAGTTTCCCAGATACTGGGGACGACGCGTTATAAGCACACGTGTGCGGGTGTGTTACGCGCGTGGAGGGGAAATAAGATGATCTCCCTCGACGCCTGTCAGGGAAGAATGAGATAGTCGGAAGTTGATACGCGCGGGTCCGACCGGAGGGTCTCGCCACAACGGAGATTGAAAAAGTATCTTCCCATCGATTTCGCAAGAGGAGTTCCGGTTCGATGTTTAACTCCACGCGGATTTACGGCGAGAAAATTATGTCATCAATCCCGAGAGGAAGGGAACATCTTAGACAAGAAATAATTAAGGTCGTTTCAAAAAGCAAGATTCCTGAAGGTACAAGGGAGGAACGCGGTGAATTTCCATCGCTCCGGAACGAGTAAATGCGAAGGAGATAGATTGATTGCGAGAAGGCCGCATACAACTGAAATAATTAACGAACGTCTTCCGAGTGCTAATTATCAGAAAAAACGCTATGTTATGACTTCAATGAAAAGAAATCACAACAAGCTTATTCCTTGACGAAAGATAAAATGCAGTCAAATCAATACCGCTAATCGCCAAATCCAAAAGGGCAAAGAACAAAGGTAAATTATTATACTTTGATAAGAATGTTTTTTTTTGAGTACTTGGAATAGCGAGCCTTTAAATAATTTATATATGCTGTCGCTGTATGCGGACGAAATTTTCGTGGCTTATTCAGGTGGTGCCACTGAATCAACGTACTGATAATATAAACTTTAGATGCACATTCAACTTTTGGAGCGAATTAAATGTACATGGAGTATTTGTTTCGAAGAGGTAGGCGCATACTGTGAGCCATTTCCTTCATAACCGCATTAATTTTAATTAAGTTCTCTTGGGCATTTTTATATGCGTAACTAAAAATAAAAGTCTAACCCAAATGCTCACACTCAGGAGGTTGATATCTATTTTAATTAACCCAATATTAGAGGATGGTCCATACCTATTGAGAAGGGGAGATTTTTTTAGAAAAATGATTCGTCACTAATTGCGTATTAGGAAACTCAGAATCGCTCTAAGTCAATATCATAGAGGAATATATTATTGAAACAGAGGCAAATGGCCAAGAAGGATCTTTGGGTAATAAGGAATGCTAGTTTACGAGGCATCTTCCATATTAGTTTAAAAGAAACTTCGCCGAAAGAAAAATCTCGACCGTGATTAGTGATCATGGTGCATAGAGTCATAATCAACTATTTGAAGGAAGGCCTATCGGGAAATTTTCCAAGTCGAGAAGGAATACCGTCAATGGACGAGCGATTTCAGTTTGAAGGCTGCTCGCGAGAAACCATTCGTTCTTGAATGTCTCGCGTAAACAATCAAAATAAACAGACTAGCACGACCGAGAAAGTAAAATCACCTGCGCCTTCATGTTTATGTAAGAGGCACCAGTGCATTCGCTGAAAATGAAGGTCAGAGAAGAAGGTCAAACCCTTGAATGGGGGAGGGCTTCGTCGTCACAAGCACTTAACCCTGAAACCTAAGAGAGTGGATCTCAGACGACAGCGGGAGACACGATCGGGAGCTCAATCGGTGACAATGAACGAGGAAACGGAAGTGCTGCAAACCCTCACGCAGTGCAAAATCCTTAAAAAGACATCAAATACTTCGCAGCAAAAAGAAAAGATACGGAACAGGCAATATTACGGCACTGCTATTTCTTAAACCCGAAGTCGTGAAGCGGTATCGGAAATAATGCGAAACTTAAGCGGGAAGATTTGTTCTCAGTTTGCATTGCGACATGATTGATTTTTTCCCGGAAATTCAGAATATGGCGTATTTTTTTCTGACCCATCGATCCGTGGATTCTGATTTATAGGAGTGAGTTGGGAGGGCATTCGCAGGAAAAATGAAGGGAAGGCAGGAAGCCTACTGTCGGTCAGTGAGCTTGAATAATTTTTTTAAATAGATACAGCTGTAATTAATTGGAATATGGAGCTTGACGTGGCATAGTTATCACTCAAGCAGAACGTTTTTTCCTTATCCTCATTTTGTACATTTTCATTCACCAGACCTCACCAACAGGCAGTAATATCGGAGAGCAAGCCTCGGTTGGGAATATTCCAGGAGTATTATAAGTGAGATTACAAAAAAGCAGGTCTCACCTAGGGAAAAGACACTCAGGTACTCAGAATCTTCGAGACTGTCAAGAATGCCATACAAAATGCCAAGATTGGTTTATCTAAGGTATATCCATAACTAGGTTTCTAGGAGTAACCCGTTTATCAAGTAAAATGAATGGTAAAGCTGGGTTCCTATCGTATTCATCCTTTCGAAGTTGGGCGTGATTCTCCGAGTGAAGCCATATTCCAGCAGGCTCCAAGTACGCTCTAACATTACGGAGTACGTGGGTTGTTTAAACCCACGTCATTTACTCGATGGTTCTACAAACCTTTTTACATGCATGCGAAAGATACGCTGGCATAGTGTAACCGTGCCAAAGTCAACCAAAACCAATACAGCCAATTGGTTCGGACCCGCCATTTAACAAATTTCTTTATTTGCATAAGAATGCCATTTGTTAAGTTCGAATTTCACATTTAACGATGTTTTCAATCGCTAATATTTGCCATTCTATTTTTTTAAGCACAATTGATTTAATACGTGAAACTCTAAAAAAATACATGTTGCCGTAAATATTGGTAACTACCACGACTTCAGTTTCCTAAAGACATCAAAATATTTATTCTCGCGGTAGCACAAATATATCGTGTTTTTTAAAAGTTCTTTCTAAGAGTCGGGGCGGCGCGCGTGGCTCCCAGGAAGCGCTTCAACCGCGACACGGAAATAAAAAGAAACGCAACTAAGTGTAGCAGAATGGAAAGCAAGGGGATTGAGGACGCGAGAAAAACTAGGAAGGGGAGAGGGTAAAAAATAGCAGAGGAAAAACTATTCATATCTGAAATATACTCTGCCTGAAACACAATTCAGTGTCATAAGACGTCGTTGTTTAATAATTCAAAATGATGACGACTCTCCAGACATCCACACATCAACTGGGACAATTGAAACACCAGCTTTGCGTAGTCAGTTATTTCAAATGAGTACCTTCCATAATTCACTTAATCACAATAAGTATGTCTAATGAAGTTATTTATCTACAAGTAAATGGAAACCTGACAAAAAACTTCAAAATTTCAAAACATGGTTAGGTACTTCAAAAACATCTCTCTTGCAGTTAAACGAAGGAAATATATTCTTATCAATTACATCTCTATTTATTGAGACATTATTATCATCTCACTAATTGAGAATTATGTATTCCGGATAACAGAATCTATATATTTGGATTAATATGAATTTCCTCATAGGACAAAATGGCTATGACATATGGCTTATATGCCATGTAATATATATTATCAGCATAGGGATAACCAACATCAAATCACAACTCTAAAACTGGATTCAGACTGAAATGATAGGTCTCATTCATTAAAATTCATCCAGGATTTGTGCACTGCCATTCCATTATAAACTAGCACCCACAACTCTTACTTAATTCGGTTTCGACATAAAACATTCTATAAAACAATCCTAGGTTTCATACCAACATCTAAAATGAACGGTTATTTACTTTTCTAATAATTTGACCCTGAAATCTATTACCTGGCCTAAATCTCAGAGTAAAATATTCTTCTTTACAACATTGAAGAAATTACAACAGGAAGTATTTAGCAAAAGCAGGTAAAGCTATTTGCACTAAATAAATAAAAATAGTTTTTGATTGCTATGTGTTTCTAACTGTTCAGGTACTTTTAAACTATTTGGTAAATTATTTCAAAGATAATTGATTATGGCACCATATTTCCCAAACTGCAAACGCCTAATTTTGCTATTTTGTGGAAGTCTATGAAAATTCGATCATCTGCAGGAACTGGTGAAAAAAATTCTCCCACTAAGAGATGATATAAAACAGCACACGGTAAATCTCTGAAAGTGGTACTCACACTCATAGACTGCTCCAGTGAGTAGAGTTCCGCCTGCGCTGCTTCCTTCTCCCTTGCCGTCCGCTCTCTGTTCTGCTTCTCCTGCTGTAACTCCCTCTGGAGTTGCTGAAGCTCAGAGTCGAATCTGATGAAAGAGCGAAGGGGACACAGCTTAAATCACAGGATTTATTTCACCTTTACTTGAGTTGTCAACTTGCAAGTGATGGAATGAATTACACATCCCGTAATGTATGCGTGAAACACAACTGAAACTTCTCAAGTACCAACTGCTGAGTTTTCAACATCCATGAGCTGTTGACGTTGAAAAGGAGGTTAGGTGGTTCATTTTGCATGGAGTGGATTTTAAGAGAATCCACAGCACCCAATAAGGATCATTTTAACTACGTAAAGAAATCAATCAGCAATTTCTCCTAGAAAATAGTCGATTAAATCGTGGAGATATGTGACAGACTTATACTGTTGTATCATTAAAACTGGACAATGCATAAGCAAACCTGTAGGTGAAAATGGTTGATAAAATAGGATTCTTATATAAAATGCCATTGAAACAGTGAGAAACGGTCAACAAATTTCCAAACAGGCTTTGAACATCACTTCACAGGCCAGTGAGTAAGATGCCAAGCGTCATTATAATCAATCGCATTGTACAAACAGTTGAGTAAGGTGGTATCCAGTACATCCTTCAAGTGGCATAAGCACAAATGATGATAGAAGAGGAAGAAGCTGAGAGTGACATATGCACACAGGAGATAAGACTCCATTCTTTTGATAAAAGGGACACAAGGACAAATTGAAACATTATGAATGATAAAACAGGTGTAACCATAAACAGTGAGCAAAGCCCAGAGGTCAAGGGAAGCTCACAAAGCCCAGTGCTCACAAATCAAGGGCACTTCTAGAATGAGCAGAAGACCAAACTGTAGAGGCAACAAGCTGATGGTAGGTAAACATGAATAAGAATGAAGACAAAATATATTGGATTCCATAAAATGAAGTTGACAAAGCCACATGGAAGAAGTTGGTGAAGCAATAATTTAAAGAAAGAAAAATAACATGCAACAACTTTAAAGATGCAAATGGGAACATAGTGATAAAAGAGAAAGGCATAGGAATGAGATAATGCAATTACAGAGGAGAGTAGTGGTGACAAAGAACACTGGTTTAGAGAGAGAGACAGAGCAGTGAAATGCCTCAAGAAAAACAATGACATCTGTGATAACTAAACCAACAGTGAAGTTATCAATGTGCTCAGAGGTTAAGCTAAAGACAATCTGTCGGGACCAATCCCACAGCTTCCAAAGTACAAATAAAGCCCTTCAGGGATGAATTTGGAAAACTTTCAATAGCTGTGAGGCCCAAGAAATTCAGGACCAGGAGGTGCAAGATGCACTGGGCCTTAAGGGCTATATAATAAATTCTAACACAAGTGATCACCTGAAGGATAGAAGGACAAATTGAGGGTAAATAGCAGCAAATCAAATCAAGATTCTCAAAGAACAGAGGAACAAACAAGCGAGGATTGAGGATACCATGAGAATAAAAAATGAGAGATGTGAATTACACTTTTCTGCACTTTCCTAATTATCGAATGGATCCATAACAAAAATAATCAGCCAAAGGAATGAATGATAAAATTATGCCAATCTGTCAGATAATTAGTTCTCATTCAGGAAGACAGACAGAGAACTGAGGGAGGCCATAGTCAGTCTAAGGATACTGATAGAAAGATTGATATTTGCAAACAAGCTATAGAATGTGATGCTTATGGATTTGGAGAGGATTGACAGTATTTAAAAGAGAAAGTTGTTCAAATTTTGGTAAAATTTAGACTAGATTACAATGAGAAAAAATGTTTTCCTAAACAGAAAGACTGAACAATATTTCACATTACTCTCATCCAAAACAACTCAGGGTGAAATTGAGAATAACATGATATACTAGTTTGTAAAAAAGCTATTAAAAAAACCAAGATTTTTTCTAAAAGTGTGAACCTTATGAACACAAATGGGTTTATTGACTCATGACATACTAAAAGAAGGGGAGAGAAAAAGAAGAAGGAAATGCCAAATCAAGATATTTTAAACAAGCTTTTGAAAATATACCAAGCAATAAACTGAATGTACGAACTTCATAAAAGTAAGTTTTCACTCTGAATACCAAAAAAGTAATAACTGATGGAAAAAGTACAGAGTTTGTGAAAGTATATTAGTACATCCCCCAAGGAAATGTGACCATCTCACTCTCATTCCTTCTAAAAGAACTGGCTGTAAAATAGACTGTACGACTCTTTCAAAAATTCAGCAATACTAGTGGGAGAAGAACTCCCATCTACATATAAACAAATTTATGACCATTCACTCATGGGAAAAGAAATTTCAACCCCCTTATTTTATATACAGACTCAGAGGGAGTTAGGCAGCATAACAGACTCCTTAAGGAAAGCAGGACACTTGAATGTCAAAATTATATCAAGCATTAGAAGGGTAAAATGTATTAAAATAATTATTAAAGCTGAATTGAAGAAACCTGATTCCACAGAGCAAACCTATACTGGGGAACTATTGAAATAAAAAGTTGAGGAAATGTTTACTCATATTTCATTTGCTCACATCATATTTAGAATTTCTCCCATGAAAGAGGCAGGGAAAGCCTTGTCTCCCAAAGTCGAAAACATTTGTAAAGAATAGAAAATGTGACACAATTACATTTTGGAAAACCTAAGATAGGATACACTCAAGATACAATGATTGCATACAAAACTTAACCTACAAAGAAAATATCAAACTGTATATATTTCATGCTGGATGATGTAGAATGCCACGGAAGTTCTAGATCAAATCCCACATTTTCCTTTAAATCTAATAGTAATATTATTATATAAACAATTATTACCCTGTGGGTTGTGTCAAGATTTGTCAGGGAATATGTACATGTTGATGTCTTACTCATAGCCATCCACTTAAACTGGCCTTAACTTCATTTAATCACAAATAAACAGGGGGAAGAGAACAGATGTCTGATTGTGACCAGTGAAAGGTGAAGAGAATGCTGTGTTTGAATAAGCATAATACACTTCCCATATGATCCATAAAGTTTTCCATATCAATTAAAAAAATGAGATAAAAAATCAACTAACAGAAACCCTGGAGAATATTATTAGACCACTGCAATGATAAATTATAAAGACTACTCATTGAGTGACTAATCATAGAGAATTATAATAGTAAATTTCCTTTCCCTATTTACTCCATTTATAAACTTGGTATATGATTCGGAATTACACAAAGTCATTCTTCAGTGTCCTGTGAGCATTAAAAAGAGTAACCACTAATAACTGGGAAATATTTTTAAAAACAATTTAATAATAATTAATGCAATAAGGAATAACATAGAGGGGAGGAGGATGATTAGGTTACAACTATAGCTTCTAAAAATGCACTGCCTTTAAATGTTTGAATGATCCCACCATTTACATTTTGAAAGTTTCTGAATATGCTGTAATATCCTTCACATACAATTCATTTTTTTCCCTCAACATATGGTAAAATAAGGTGTGCCGGTGATGAAAATAATGAGTTGAAATTTGCATTTTTAACGAAAAGTGAAGAGTCAGGCGTGATATTGTGGAATCGAGACATAATGAAAACTTCGTTGCAATTTTCCACAGTTAAAACTTTATTGCCGACCATGGTTTCGATACACTGTATCATCTTCAGGTGAAGATGATACAGTGTATCGAAACCATGGTCGGCAATAAAGTTTTAACTGTGGAAAATTGCAACGAAGTTTTCATTGCATTTTTAACTTCTGGTTAATATTAATATGCTTTTTTAAGTAGTCTATTGCATTTTATATCTTTGCAAAAGAGAAGTTTTGAATAAATCTTTCCATAATTATCTTCTGCTATGTAAAAATGATAAGTTGCATGATATATTTTTTGCTTCACTCTCACAGAGGGAGCAAAACAGGTTTCAAGAAAATGAGTTCAAATGTACTAACATTCAAGCTATGATTTATTCATTGTGTGAATATATATGTATCATTTAATCAGGCAAAAGCCAATGAAATCAAGTATTCCATTCAGATGAGAATGGTGCAGCTCCCAACTTTAAGCTCAGCTCCCTTGGGGTGTACAATGGCAGTAAGTCTGCATTCTCCACTACAATAGAGTTTTAGCAAAGCACTCTTGACTCTTATAGGTGAGTTTATCATTAAAATTTTTTGTGTGGGTGAGGAAGTAGCCAGAATGGCCACTGACAAATGGCAATGAGCCCATTGCAGATTCGCAGTCATGAATTATCGCAATCATTGCATTCCCACATCAATGAAAACATAGAAACAGCAGGGTGTTACATCTCATTTCAAAACATTGGAATTCATTTACAAAGTTATTTTTATGCACAGATTTCATGGCAGAGCATTGCTAGAAACAATGCAGATTCTGCGATTATATTTCAATCAACTATGAGTTACTATGCATGCCAAAAGAACATGCAAATGGGATCAGAGACGAATTTCCGACCACTGTCAACTGAGAAGATAGTAAGTACTAGGTGAAGAGAGGAATAGAAACTGCATGGAGCTATGTATGCAAAATGAACACAACCTGTGGCATAGAATTTTAAAATGGCCAGAACCAGAGGCAGAATTAAAAAATTGGGGCCTCGAACCTTGAGAATGATGGCAGAGTTAGCCATTGCCAAAGTTGGCCACTGATTACCCTACCCGCCTGGAAACCCAAGAAAACTTCATCCATGGTCAAGCCATGTTTTGCCGGTCTTTACCAGTATATTGGTTAGTAAATCTCAATATACACTGAACTTTTTTTCTTCATGAATTGGGAGATATACATGGCATTCAAGCCCGGAAACTCACACATGACTATGCTTTTGAGTCTTATATGTTATGAAATGTATTAATATATAAATTTTGAGGCTGTCTTTGGCATTTGATTAATTTATTATACATATTAATGATTAACATATATTTCTTACTTTCCATGGATCAATAAGCTATTAATATGAATGTATTTGTATTTCTTCCTCCCTCTTTGATGAGGTAACACTCACAATTAGCCATGGACTTGCTCATGATGCATCTGAGATTACAAAAAACAACCACAAACTTAGTTCTAGGATCCATCAAAAGCTTCACTTGGCTTCTCTTAATTTGACTAAGAACCCACATATCTCCCACTTTGCTGTTCTGCCAGACTCTGGTGCCACTGAATTATATTTTCCCTGACAACTTAAATAAGACTTACTTGCGCTGCTTCTTTTCAAGCAGGACATTGCGGGAGTTCTGTTCCTCCAGGAGAAGGCGCAGGTCATTTACTTCTCCAGTTAACTTTTGTGACTTGCGTTTCCACTGACCAACCACCTGGCGTTGTTCCTCAACTTCTTCATAAGCATCAGTTAACTGTAAGATGGAATATTGCATGGGTTAATAAACATTCCCATTTCTCTGAGGGAGTTTAAAAAAAAACTTTCCTACAAACTAACAATGAAAACAGGTCTACTTTCAATTAATTGAATGAAAAACAGGTTTCAGATGGCACTTCAATAGTTTTACCAGATATCCACTACTGATTATGGCTGTGTCTCACAGTCAATGCCATTCTGGAGTAGAGGAAATACAATAATATGTAACCTAATACAAAAAGTGTGAAAAATATCTCATATTCTGACAAGGTTTTATTTCTATGCTTTCAAAATCATGTTTTCAATAGTAACCCTACTACATTAACTTCATAAAAGTAGGAAATTTGTATTTCTCTAGTATCTAGATTTAAAATCAATAATATCCGTCAAAAAGGATGGACATCTTGATAGTCCCTATTGAGGATGCAGGCAGCTGAGATATGAAAATAATTATCTGTGGAACTTAGGTTTGCCTAATTCAGGAGTAATAAATCTATATTGTAATTAAGTAAATCCTCCATTTTTAAGGAGTGAACCAGCAATCACTGTGGTTTATTACGAAATCACAAGATGGCTGCACTACGGAACTTATCTGAAACATATGTTTTGCTTGTAAGTTTTCTCTGCACATGAATGAAAATCATATTCAAACAATTCATCATTTACCATTATTACTGTAAATTATGAATTACCAATGTTATATGAGGCAAAAAATTCACTGGTTCATCAAAATAACACACATTGCTTAGTCGTGACACACTTGCTTACGATAAACTGCAAGTTCTTTCTATGTGCTTTTGTAACTGCCAGAATGCAATCTAATTATTTTGAGTTCTTTGGGCAGTAAAATGGTGCAAAAAAGTGTAGCCCTAAAAGAAAACAACATTGTAGACAAGGTGAAGGTAACTTAGAAGTTGGAAGCTGCATTCCTTGTTGCTAATTTGGTCTGAGTTTTGTACGGACTGTGTCTGATTTGAAGGATGAGAAAAAGGATGAAAGCAGGGTCTTTTATACCCTCAAATTTGACATCAACCAGTATACTGAATTCAATGGTTTCATGCTCTACTTTGTGGACATTCATGATCACTAAAGAATTAAACTTGGCATTTTTTCACAAAAATTCATTATACTACTATCTGTTTTGACGCAAAGGGGACATCCAACGGTAGTGGTAGCGTAAAGTTTTGTGAAAAAATACCAAGTTTAATTCTTCAGTCACCAGAATATTAACCAGAAGCCTCAGAAAACACTAATGTTATCGGGAGATGAAAAGCTAGAAGGAAGTATCATTTGGAGGTATGTGCAGCACGGATCAAATTGTCTAGGAATTGATGACATTGAAAAACAAGACGCATAACAGAGAAAAAGGCTATTTAGGTCTTCCACCGGGTCAGTTCCTCCATCGATGATGCCAATTTTTCGACAAACGAGTCATTTTCCATCCTCAGGGCTGAAGAACAAGATCATACATACATAACAGAACTTGCCAAAAACATGCAGAGAACTTCACTGCCAGAAGTGGTTGGTTATAGTGATATGGGAGACATGATTTTTGTGCAGAAGAGTGTCCGGTGAAGGCATGACTGCATATAGAGGTGCGTTTGAACCATTTATGATAAAATCACAAGCACTGATGGATCAATATGGTTTACAAATGTCAATTGTACAATGCACATAAAATGAACCTGTCCTTGAGAACTTTGTTATAAATAACACAATCTTTTCGAAGGGAATAAAAGGCTCCCGGGTGAAAATTCAGCAAGGAAAGGGTCTCTACATTTCTGCGTGCTAATGCAGATGATAGTAGCAGGTTGAAGTGTTGTTGAAGGAAAATTTCCACACCCCTTAGCTTGGTGGAATATGATTAATGAACTCCCTATCCTTATAGACATTCAGCAAGTGCATGGTTAACTGGAGTTATCACAAAGAACTGGTTCCACAATCACTTTGTTCCCAAAGCTGTGTAACACCAAGTCGATGATCAGGGGATTCAAAATGATGAGTTAAACGTGATTTTAGTTTTGACAAGTCCCCCTTCCATTTTGACACTGATAATTTGTGCAGCACAAATGGCTAAGTTCCCTGCTTTTCCTCCAAATGCAACTTCTTTATTACGAGTAATTATTACAAGCAATAGGTTGTGCAGGCAAAAGATTTTAAATGAAGTTTTACACACACTAGAGTCAAGTTATGATAAGATCAAAAACAACAAGAGACAGAAAATGATAATAAATATAAAATATTATAATTTAAAATCTGTGGGCTTTAATTGGCTTGATTCTTGGAGGGAGGTGAAACAATTCACTATTGGAAATGCATGGAAAATGATGTTCTATGAAGAAATGCTTGATTTCCCCTACATGAAATTTGAACCTAAAGTTTATCGGGAACTTTTGTAGACAGCAGGGTAAATATAAGACTTGTACTTCACTTGTATCTTTGCCTATTAAAAATGTTGAGGGCCGGCTTGATGTTGATGACAGTGTTCTGGGTGTATAAACATTAACAGAAGAAGAAATAGCTGATAGCAGGAAATTCATTTTTGAAACCAGAAGAGGAACTTTTCGAAAAATCTTAAAGATTCAGGAGAGACTGGATACTACCATAAATTATATAGATGAAATGTTGGACACATGCAATAATATTATGGGTATTTGAGAACTCTCCAAAGATTGTAATTTGTAAGCAGCTCCAAAACTCTAAAGAAGGAAGCAAAGTAAAAAATATGTAGCCTTTTCAAAACATTTCCCTCTTCCTCCTATACCCTTCCTCTGTAGCCTAGTATATCATAAGCCAATGATGGAATGTGGAGGATCCATGTGTATGAATGCATATTAAAATGGCTTAACCTTTTCTAAGTGTACTTTAAATATACATGAATTTTTTACAAGTTTTTCTAGATTTTAATTTTCCTCTGAATTAATTCTTCAATCATTTTATATCATCAAATTTATCTCTGCAATTTGTATCAAACTTTGGGTTGGATAGAATCATTTTAGAGAAATTGCATCAGTACCTATCTTATAATTTTTGATATAATAGTCATCTTGCAACTAATCCTATGGCTTCTGTGACATCTATCTGAAGAAGGATCCGTGCTGCTTCCGGGAATTACCATCACACAGGTTGATTGTTAGACAACTGTTTCGCCCTCAGCCCTGGAGGCGTCTTCGGGTGAAAGTGAGTTTATCACCATATCTTATATCGATATTGTCCAAAAGGGGGGGGTCGAAATGACTAAGTAATCATCCTTATACTATGGAATTAATATTAATATTTAATACACATCAAAAAAGGTCATGTTAAAAAAAATTGTGAAATTTTATGTCTACATAAAAATGGTAGTCTACCGTTTACGGTTTTGGATGGACACAAACTGGAAGGGCCTAACAGGACACAACCTAGCACCCTACACTATAACAAATCCCTCTTCAGTTCCGCATAACTTCTTCCTCCCTTCATTCCAATCAACATGATTCCATCGTAATTCACAGTTATAGGATAAATGCTCAAGTGTTTTATCAACTCTCATCTAACTTCGCCATAAGTTTGCATCTAAGGTCTAACAATCAACCAATGCGACGGTCATTCTCGGAAGCAGCATGGATCCATAAGTCATCTAGCAATTCAGCAAGGAATAATCTTAACATAAATTAAGTGTTATAGTATAAATTATTTTCATAAATTATTTCATGAAATAGTTAACATCTAATTTCTACCATAATGAACATGAGAATGAAAACATAGACTCTCAGAGTGTTATTCATTGATCAACAGCAGTTAACATGGTCAACTTAATTTGTAAGCAGAATCCAGCTACCTTCAAAACAACCTAGCAGAATTTGAATGCCATTTACCACATCATGTTGTCACAAAGAAAACGGTAAGTTGAAAATCCTTAAATATTTCAGCAAGATGGGTAAGTATGTTCCTTCTGTGGATGGTATATTCCAGGGAATGGCATGCCTGAGACCAGGGTTCATTGCACATTGTGTCAACAGTTCTAACTTTACAAAAGAAAGCTAGCACAATTTTCTAAAGATAAACATTTATTGCAAGGAAACCTGATCAATTCACTTAATGTTAGTATATAGATAAAATAAATGGAATGATATCAATTATAAAGTAGCTAATAACTCATTATCATTGTTGATTGAAATCTCTCGAGAATAACTGAGCTAATTTCTGAGGACATTCTGCAATGCATTTTATTTAAATAGAATTTTGTCAATTTTAAATAAGAGCCCTTAAAACATGAGGCTTCCTGTTCATCATATGATTCTAAGTCATCGGCGATTCAGCACCCTAAAGAATTGTGGTGAAAAATTCTCCATTGGATTAAATGTGTCAAATCCAGTTACCTCAAATTTCACTTCATTCGGCATCCCTTTGGCCCAATTAGCATTTAGTCCTGATTAGCGAGGGTTTACTGTTTTCTTCCAATTTTTGCCAATTACCTACATCATTGTCTAAGTTACCACCAGGACATAAAGAGTTACTGAACATATACACATCTAATAAAATTATAGCTTAATTTCCACCATACCTACACCATTATTTCTATTATCTATGGCAAAGTTATATAATAATAAAATATCCATTGATATTTTTAACAAAGTGCATGAAAATAGGCATTGATTTTTATTATAATATTATACATTAGCTAGTATATATATATATATATATATATATATATATATATATATATATATATATATATATATACATATACTAGCGTATACATATATATATATATATACATATATCAAGTTTCATAGCTATGCAATAATTGAGATATATATAAACTGAAGAATGTTTCATATTGACCCAAGAGTTGATGTTGAATAATACATATCTACAAAGTGATATGTGGAGAAAATTCTCCAGTACATTACCCAACAGGTATATCTCACAATAAATCTGCATATAGATATCCTCATGAAGAATAAATGATAATTCCATGGTTATAATAATAAAAAACAATTTAAAACAACATTTTTTACAAACACTCAAGTGCACTTTTGGGACACCAGGTAAATGGTTTTCTCTGTTGCAAGCAGGTCTAATTGGTAATCTAAAGTTTCCTGAAGCTATAGATAAAGGATATAAAAATTTTTGTGAAGGGACTAATGAGCCATATTCGGAGCCAGAGTCAACCTTTGAACCAACCTTCTTTTCCAACTGTTTCTTCAATCCAACCAACTGCTCGAGGTCATCTTCATGCTGCTGCTGAAGACGGCGTTTGGCAAACTCAAGTTCCCTCGCTGCACGCTCATACCTCTGCTTGTAAATCAATGCAGCACCCGAATCCATGTCATCTACGTCTTCATCGTCATCTCCAATGCCCCTTCCACCTCCTCCAACATCACCATTCATCCCAGCTGCTCGGGAAAAGAGCAATTCCATTTCCAGGCGCTCAGACGATTGCTGGAGTAACTTATTTTTTCCCTAAACAAGAGGGCAATGGATAACATCAGTAATAATAAACATAATATAATACATAATAAACTATACATGCAGATAAACCAAAAATTTAACCGCAAAATTTATCAAAAAATATTCAAGGTCCTTAAATCATATTTTTATTTGCTTCTTTGCTTACTAGACTTTCAACATTTTTTTAAATCCAAAATTTCAAAAATTTGAAATTGTTCCTAACATCTCAAGAGATATTAATGAGCATAGTTCAAGGAGTTGACACATTTCCAGCTTTTTGTTACATACCTGTATGCTTATTGCCAAAGTACAATACTATAAAATAACCTATGCATTCAAAAACTAATACTGATATTAGTGCTTTTTCACTTAAATTAAAATTAATGCCATTGAAAATTTTCAAGTCTGTTTTCACTCCATATAAAAACTAAAAGATAAGCATGCAATAACAAATTCAGTTAGCAAAGTGTGTGAATTGAAACAGTACTCATTAACCTACAGATGATATTAATATGATTATTGTTCTTTTCACCAACATTTGCACAGATTGAGGATGGAATTGAACATCAATCAGGTTTCGTGGGATACAATAATCAGAAAAAAAACTTTGGCACTCGAAAACATTTCTAAATGATTTTCATAAATAAATTAATGCACATATCAAGTGCCTATTCATGTAATTATTAGTAGTTACCATTTAAGTATTGTGAAACCAGGTTCCATACTAAGAGTATTGTTTCTAATTTGGCAAAGAAAAATGCACAAGGGTAGCTTTTCTCGGTATTTAAAGAGGAATCCATTCCCTCTACTTACCTGGGAGTCTTGCAGCTCTTTCTCCAAACGAATCCGCTCGGCTGCTTCAGCTTCCAATCTTTCAGCAGCCAATGTTGATGTTGAGTGTTCTTCTGCGAGATCTGCAGTCATTTCTGTCAGCTGAAATAAAATAGACACATTCACTCAGTAAAGGAAACTTTAAGCGTAGCGATGAAATACTAGAGGATGTTAACATACTCGTATATAAGGGTCATGTATCAAAGTCGTTAATGTTTTTTTTTATTTTTAACAACTTTTCTCAGCTCAGATATTTCTGAAAGATGAACTTACTTATTTCTTTCCAGTCATGTCATTTTGAACATCATTTCAAATTTTCTATCTTAAATCAATATTACTCACATTTATATATAATGGACGTCTTCAAAGTCTAGATATCATTGTGTTTATTTAAAAAAAATAGATTAATGTGTTGTGAGCTTTAAGAAAGCAAACATGAAAAATAAAACCAAATTATCAAAAAAATTATGAAAATATTCCGGTATGGTGTTATTTACAAGGTGGGACTGTTATAGAATTACAACACTAGTGCTACTAATTACATCTACATATTAGACAGACCTAAACAGTTAGGTGTTTCATGAGCATAAGGTTCTCAAATTCATAAAAATTTAAAATGATTAGATTCCGAGTCGATAAACTGTAAATTCCACTTCAAATGCAACTCAATCCCACTGTCACTCGAAGCATTATTTCCAGAGACATATTAATGTAGAAAACCGTACCAAACATCACGTCGAAATTCAATCGTACAAGCCCAAGACACAAAATAATTGAATGTAACACGTTTTCTGTGAGGAGAGAGTTTCGGTTAAGGATGTTAGGAAAATAACACAGGGAGGATTAATCGGTCTGTGTGTCAGTGTTGTCCGCTGTTTAAAATTCTGCACTCCGTTAGGAAAAGACGAATCAAAGAAATGAGCCGAGCAGCTCAATCAAGCCAAACTCGCGCCGATGACATAATCCAGGTGAAAAAACAAAACGGATTTCATTGCACTCAAAATCTCGAATAGTAGTCCCCAACCGCCTGCAGAGCAATCAATACTTTCGCAAACACGTGCTTCCACATCGCAGTACTCCTGGAGAATGCGGGGTTAGAAGCAGCAGCCTTCGATGCACGGGCAAAACAGAAGCAGAGAGAAAAAGAGAGAAAAGAAAAACGTCATTAAGTGGATTAGATCGAAATATGCACATCCCTTTCTCTTTCGCAACCCCCCCCCCCATCCGCCCCACACTCTCGCGCAAAAAAATCTCAAATCCCACAACATTTACTCTTCGGAACCTCGGTTATAATGTTGTTGAGGATGCTACTGGGTGTTCTTTCCACGGTGACGGGGATAGAGGAGTCCAAGGGCACTATCATCCTCACTGCCTCGGCCGTGCACTCGAGCGGAAGGTCGGGCGCCTCCACGTCCTCCGCCTCCTCCTCCACTTCCTCCAGCTCCGACATCGAGAGGCAGTCGTCCGAGGACACCATGGACGTCCGCGACATGGACCGCGTGCTCCTCACGCTCCTGCACTCCGACCCGTAGCGCAAGTGGCTCTTGATGGCGATGTTGGCGGCGCTCCGGGACCGCCCCAGCGACCCCTCCATGCCCGCCTCGTCCGGGTCAACCCTCCCCAGCCGTTTCCACTCGTCCATCACGTGGTCCGTCCTCTTGAGGAAGTCTGAGATCTTATCGGAGAGGGCCGAGGACACGGTGTCCGCCATCCGGTGCGACGGCGTCGGCCGCACCGCCTGCCGCACGGGGATCGAACCCCGGCCCGGGGTGGGGCTCGTCCGACCCAGCAGGAAGGACATGGCGGCGTCGAAGACCACCGGCTCGTCCCGGGCGACCCCTGCCACTTCCCCGGCCATGGCCCCCGCCTGCGGGAACACCCTCCGGGAGAATGACTCTGTGGAGGAGTTGCGGGAGAGGGGGAAGGGTCTCCCGAGGACGGGGGAGTACCCTCGGACGCCGTCCCCTGAGTACCCGGACATCGCAGAGGGGGTGGCCGAGCGGGCCCGCTCCGTGTACGGTGGTGGGGTCGAGAGGTGTCGGTCCGGCCCCGGGGAGGCCCACCGACCGCCGCCCGGCGAAGACCTGGGCGGAGGGTACCTCTGCGGCGTCCGGGACCTCGGCGGGAGGCTGGGGCCGTTCTGGATTGCGTTGGACTGGGAGGAGGGTGTGAATTTGGGCACCAAGGTCCTCCTCGGCGAACTCATCTGCGGCAAGTTGGCGATGGTGGCTGATCTCTTGGCGTAAGGCCGCGGAGGCCTTCGAGCGAGGCCCGGCATCGGATCCGCCTGCGGGAGCATGTTGCTCGCAAGGGTCAGTCGATCCACAGGAGTAAAAACAATGAGCTGGTGGTCGGTGACCTCCTTCGTGTCGATCGGTAGCAGTCGTATTCTGATGAGTCGTTTATAAAGAATATATCCTCAGGTCCACGGAACTCGACACCGAAGATCAAGATCGGAGATCTATTACTTCCATCCTTAACAGAAAAGTCTTCCAACAGAGTCACGATTTCTTCATTAAGATTATCAGGATTATCGAAAACTGACGAAATAATTCTCACTAAATATATGAGGAGGAGGATTTTTCACAAACACAGGAAAGAAACCAACCGAAAACATCACGAAAAAACTAAAAAAATAACAAATATCGCCAAAGACGATTTGTAGAACGGAAAAAAATCAGTCTTCCACCCACAATAATAAGCTCCGAATTTGAATAAATTGGTCGTAGACAAGTAAACATGGGAACCCCATTTCCAATCCGACGGAGAACACGTAAGATTCACTGAATATCACCCGAATCGAACCACGTGTATCCTTGGGGGCCCGACAGCCCTCGTGAGCGAGAACCCACGGAGGGACCCGCGGGAAGCACCGACGAAGGGAATAGGATTCGCGGCGGCGTGGGGCGCCTCTCCCCGCCGGCCTGCGGTGAGGCTGTGAGCCGGAATGGGGAGACTGGCTCCTCTCCCCCACACCTTGCCATTCAGCAGGCCGGCCGCCTTGTGAGAAGCATCGCGCCGCCCCTAAACACGCCTCCGCTGACACATTTCCAAACAACGGGCTCTACTGTGCCACTGCTGCCAGGGGAACGGAGAGAGGGCGCGAAGATGGGAGGATGGAGTTCTCTCTCCTCCTCCCCATCCATCCATTCCCCCTCCCCCTAGCTAACTCTCTTCGCCACTCATCCCTGTTCAAATCGTCCCTCAGAAGTTCACCCCACTTACAACTCCTTGCTTCCACAATCCCAGTTCGCAATTCCATTACGCTAGGTTACGATTATGCAAATATGGAGCGTCCGACAAAGCTGAACAATTACCAACAAATTGTTATGCATCACAATCAAGGCGAAGGCGAATTAATACCGAAGCAATAAACCTTCATTAAGTACTGTATTAATACTGCAAGATCGGAGTTACCTCCCACGCATTTCAAACCAGTGCTACTCGACGCTGCATGCGAATATGTGTAAGAATTTTTACGAATATTTTTTTTACAGAAGAGCAAAAGCAAAAATATTGTTGGTATAAAGGTGAATACGACAGTTTATTCTCGCATACCAGGTGGGATAAGGTCAGCAGTCACCTTTGCTACATTGCTCAGATGCACACATCAGCTTTGCGAGACCTAGTATCAAGTGGCATTGTCTACCGATCACTAGAATAGCTATTGTTCCACAAAACTGCCCGATAGGAAAGCAAGATTAGGTAGATTTAATTTGTTCGAAGAAAATTTATAACTCGATTTAAATGAGGGGAAGATGTATTAGCTAAAGGTGTGGTTCACCCGAGTCTCTCCATGAGTTTCCCCGCCTCAATACACATCAAATAATCCCTTCGAATGAAACAAGATAAACATTTGGCATTGTTGAAAGAGAAAGAGAGAAATTGAATAGGGAATAGGTAAGGGATGAAGGTAAATTAGGAAATTAGGACGCGCCCTCAAGACAGTCAACGCGACGATTGTCAATACCATTGTGCGTTGAATATATATTTTGGGCGAATGAATTTCAAAACACTAGGTAAAGTTTCAAATAAATTGCATCAAAAAAACCCTTAAAATTATGGTAAAATAAGGAAATATTATGATAAGCAGTCTCAAATATCGTCTACGTAAAAATCAGCGATCGAGGGTCGCATGAAAAACAAAGGTAAGGCAAAGAGGTTCAATATAAAGGATAAAAGGTCGTCTTTCCTTTCGTATCAACAATCCTTTTGCGCCTGCGGAAAAACAATTATAAGACGAGTTATTCACCGATGATCTTAAGTTAACGTAATTTTCTATTTTCCTGTGTTGTTTTCATCGACGTAATTCCACATTCTCCGGCATCCCTCTCAATCCGAAGGGGGAGCGCGTCCTCGCGAAGGACGTCTCTCGCCTCGAGGTCGTATGCTGCTATTGTGTCTATTTCTGATTTGTACACACGGCGAAAAATAACCCTAAGCAAAAATCGAGGATAAAACTAAAACAGAACACTACCTATCGCCATTTTCACCACAATTAAACCGTTCTAATTCACTTACGAGGGCATTCAATCCCGTAAAAAAAAATCGAATTACGTACGCCAATCAAATATTGTCATTCCCTGTTACCCTCGGCAGCTAAATATTATGCACACAATTTCTCTCCGCGAATCCTATTCCTTCCCCTCCCGTGCCCCTCCTCCCCCACGGTCGGTCCCCCGTTTCCTCCCTCAAGGACCTTCTCCACTCCGGATACGCTTTAATAAGACACCCCCTCCCCCTCAGCTCTCCCCGCCTTCTCACTCGCAAATCCTCCCCTCTCATCGTGTGATTAATAGATGGACCCTCTGGTTTTCGACGCTCCTTTCGCGTTTCGACGCTCCTTCTTCTCAGTCCACACTTCGTCATGAATTTCGACGCCTGACGTCCATCGCCCCGCGCGCTGCCTCTCAACTCTACTTTTTAAATAATTGAACTCCAACCTCGTCGAATTCCCCGCGCTCATTTCTCACTGTCTACTGCCTCGTCAGGAGCTCAAAAGACGAACTTGAACACTCAAAAGGTCTATTATTAAGAGTAGGTAGCCTACCGGCCAAGGTTGGATTTAATATACACATACGTGGACTAAAGACTGCTTCATCCCTAAGTCCCGCCTATCGCGACTACGACTCAACATTACAATAAACCATCCCAGATACTTTCGAACTCCTTCCCTCTATCCAATATGCACAAACATTTTCGCCCACTGCCTAGATTACTCAACATCCTCCCCTTTATCAAAGTGTTTCGATATTCCACTGCCTCCCTCAAAATAGACAGCATCCTGCCTCCTGTGAATTTATCTCAACAACCCCTCTTCACCTACCATGTCTAGCACTTCATAGTTTCTTTCCAAGGAAGGTTTTGGATGGTAAACAAACCAGTAACCTTGACACTTCAAGGTTTCACTTCGCGGAATTGTTTAATGTTCACATGAAATGGGGTTGGAATTTTCCGCAGACTTTTACTTCACATTACAACGCGTTTGACCGACTTTCCGCATCGTCAGGTGAGTAATAAAGGCTAAATTTCTAAGCCACACCTAGCATGGGCACATGCATTACGATTATTCAATTACGTATCCTCGCTAACTTCTTCATTTCGTCCAATGTGCCTCCTCTTTTCCTCCTCTATCTTGCTTGGCTAACATTATCCCCTCCATCAAGGTCTTCAAATAGTCCATCTCAAATCAAAATCTCCCGCAGCAAAATTTCCCACCCTCTTCCAATTAATCAAAATAGCCTCACCTTTAACATACCTTTAAACTGCTTCGTTTTTTCTCCTTTCAATCCATTTCACTGGTTGGTATTTTCATCCACATGCCATAATCCTCCATTCTTCGCTTATCTTCCTACCTGAATGATCCCAGTGTCTCTTCGAATTGATCCCCATTTCAAAGTTTTCACTAATCTTTTCTTTTTCACTTAACATTCCTGCCATCAACTCCCTCATATTTGTGAAGGCATCTTTATCCGCGCCATTATTCTTTTAATGTAACTCAGAGTAAACGTAATCCTGGGCACGTCTAATGAACTCCAAACTTCTTAAAGCTTCATCCCTGAAGTAGCGACCGAAAAATCATCGCGGATGAACCAGATTGGATCGGGAGGGCTAAAATAACCATCGCTAAAAATCAATTTAAATGCTAAAAAAGAGATGCAATAATTCTGAACTACCCTTTTGTTTACCATTTGCCAATACAATATTATGCAAATTAAGCTATGATCAAAAGCATACGAATCTGGTGAAGAAGTTTAGCTCCAAAAAGATCAGGGTCGAAAACCCAACACATCACATTTTCATTCTGCTTGACGACACTTGCTGGTACTTCACCAAGTGTCGCAAATGATTTCTTCCATTGTTGCATTAAAAGCAAATTTAAAATGGTCTATATTAAAAAGCATGAAAATAAATGAAAAATAAAGCTATCTAGAGATATTTCAGGAAGAAAACATAGGTAGGAGAGTGGAGCGGAAGGGGAGGGAGAGGGGATGTATCTGCCTGGAACGTATCTTGGCGCCAATACTGAAATGTACTTCAGAGAGCCTCGGAGATTTATTTACTTGGAGAGATCAATCGGCTGGCTTATTTTTCCTGAGACCAAACCTGCCTGCACTTAATCTTAACTAATTTATTTTCATATCTCTTTGCCAATTACCTACAATGTGTTCCCCTCAGGCCAATATTTTAATAGACTCAAACTAAGTAAACGCAAGTAATCCACCAATCCACTCACACTTCACCCAGATTTCAGAAAAGTAAAAAGTCAGATTAAGAACCGTTTCTTCGATCAAAAGAGTTATGCCCTCATGTTTCCGGAAGTGAAAAAAACTATATCGAACGAACGAACAAGGTTTTTTTAACTAACTGGTAGAAAACACATTCCTTGAAAGACTCCCGTCAAAGTTCCTCTTCACACGAAACCGTAATGAGCGTTAAATTATTCATAAATTACACCAATTTAAAGTGGATTTAAGAAGAAAACGGAAATTGATGACATTTTGTTTCACGAAATCATTTCAAAATTTTATGCTGAAAATGAATTTACGAATTTTACTGTAAATGAAGGCAAGTCCATTTCATTATTTCACGAGAAGTTATGGTAGATGTGAAGTATGATGAAAAAAAGTAAAAAATTAAAACAATTAACATTCAGTGACGGAGAATGGCACGCTTGGATTGCAAACAGCATACTCGTCCCATTTTCGCTAACGCACTCGTAGCATGGAAAAAATATGTCTAGTTACGTGTCCATTGATTCCAAGGCAAAAAAAACCCCGGGATAACATACTCCAGTGGTTCCCAAACTGTTTATTATCGTATGTATATATATATATATATATATATATATACACACACACATACGTTAATACTCGAATTGACTGACCCCACGTTGCATTAACCAGAAAGCGACAGGTTTACACGTAGGAAGTTAATGACCATTGAGTCCTCAGAGTAAATAATGAAAAAGTAAATTACAAAGTACAGTGATTATAAAACTTGAAAAATGTTCTAGCATTACCCTAATTAGCCTCTCCTCGCTTAGAACACTGAGCCAGCCACAGTGGATACGCACCGAGAATAAGGAACAGAGTCACAAGGGATTTCCGGGCGTATCAAGTCCACTGGGCTTTTCCGCCGAGGTACATCCAAATAATGAGTCGCGAGCAATTTTAGGAGTCGCTGGTGAAGAGAGGAGCCCTCGCTCAATTCATTCTGCCGATGAGTGCTCGGCGACCGAGGAGACGCCGTTGTGGGAGTCTTGGCCGAGGCCTCCCTGGGAGTCTCGCGCTTATCCAATTAGTTTCACTGCACATCTCAGGCTTCAATACCATCGCCTACTTATCCACTATTTCTCATCCTTTGTTGTTCCCGCCATCTCTTGTTGCCCGTAAACATTGTCGTATTATAAAATTATACGGTTGAGGGAGATAAGAGCATTTTCCTAATTGCAAGAGACCCTTGTCCAATTAATGAAAAAATATTCGATTGAATATTTTTATTTGATACAAATTCTCAATGATTAGAAAAATTATGCATAAATAAATATATATATATATATCAATATACCATATATTATATATATATATATATATATCAATATACCATATATTATATATATATATATATATATATATATATATATCAATATACCATATATATATTATATATATATATATATATATATGGTATTTTGGTATATATATTTACTAGTGTTAGTGTGTGAGTTAGGCAAACGAGGTAGGAGCAGGAATAGGATAGGGATGCTGGACGGCTCGAAGAGATGAAGGATGTACACAGTATACGGAGGGACTTGTAGAATACGATGCTGGGTTGTGTTTCGTTAGGAGAGAAAAAATATTTATTCGGTGGTTGTGTCAACCCAAAACCTACCTTAACCGGTAGACTAGCTAATAATATATTTCTCTCTCTCTCTATTATATATATATAATATATATATATTATACATATATATATATATACATACAAGCACACACATAAAAAGATGAAAACGCCAAAACTTCACCGCAAAGTTTCACGCAGTTCTCCAATTCTAATTCTTCTGGTGGTTCCCTTTAAATAAACCAATTTACACAAGAAATATATGCATATACATACATTTATATATATATATATATATATATATATATATATATATATATGTACATGAGTGGTCTGAAAAGTTTCCGACCTAACAAAGATACAAGACATTTTTTCTGGAATTTTTTGAGTCGGATACTCGTAAATATATAAATACATACACATGTATTTAAATGTTATTATTATTAATTAATATATTGTGCATACAGACATCAGCAAAAAATCCCCGGGAATCGTGATAATTTTGCGCAGAACAATAGCAAAGCGGTCATATCGTATGTGTGTGCACGAATTGAAGGTTGGCTTGATAGGTGAGGATAGAGCTCACGTAGTAGGATATCAACCCAACGGCGTGCGAAATTCACTTACGAGAGAAGAGGGAGGGGGTAGAGTTCTTCTTCCTGTGTCTTCTGTGGTTTCTCAGGAAGATCCGGTACCCGGAAAATCACACAGCTTGGGTGAAGCTGAGGGTGCTCAGATGCGTGCCCGGGAATCGTACCCGAGTCTTCCGATCAGTAGCCAAGCGCTCAACCCATTGTACTACCACGCCCCACAATATATATATTTATAGTATTATTTTTAAAATCTTCTAAAAAATATCTATGAAGTATTAACATTTCCTAATGCTCTCCAAACTACTCCATGTCACAACGGAGAAACGATTATTAATTCTGGAAAAGGGAAATATGTAGCCACTATCTTCTCCGGAGGAATCATGCAGAAGGAAATACATTCATTAGATTAGTATTTGATAGCCGGAACAACACCATTCCTATTCCGATAAAACTGTTTCCGCTGACCGTTATAATTTTTTCCCCCGCTCTAATGAGTCGTGTCAGAGCGTTTGACTTGAGATCGCCCCAATGGAGAGAGGCAGGCATGCCTCTTCACACCCGTCTTCCCCTCCCGACTCCATCAATCCCCCATCGAATCTTATCCCATCTCCATCCCACTCCGACGCGACGCCCTTTGTTCTTCTCTTTCTTCGCCGCCACGCGGGGCTGGATATAGACCCCGGCTAGGGCCTTTAAGCGCCCCCTTCCCTCCCCTACCCCTTCCGCCTAGATGCTAGGGGGTTGGCCCGTATCCAGCGAAGGAGCCTTTCAACCCTTCGCCTCTGCAACCACTTTGCTCTCCTCGATTCACTCCTCGTCGCCCCCCCTTCTCACCCCCCGCACCACCTTTCCCCTCTCGCTCCTCGCCCCGCAGACGGAAATCTCTCTCTCTCTGCCCCGATGACCATAACATCCGCCGGTCCACCGTCGTCACAATGCCTCGCCGTCAAAACGTGCCGTGGGGATATGATAAACAAGAGTCTGACTAAAATGGAAGGTGCACGCCGAAAGGAACACGCGAGCCAATGTGAAATTGGGGAGTTGACCCCATGAGGAGTTTTACCTGCACCGCCAGCGATATTTTTACACCTGATATTTATATATTTTAGGAAGTCCACGTGGAGCAGCCATTGCGATTCGCCCCGGTATATCCGAAACGGCGACTAAGCCAATATAATAAGAAAAGTGCGATAAAAAAATGAACTTGAATTTACACATAAGACAGAGTTGAGAATTGATGGCTATATAGATACATAATTGTCTCAAGGAATGTATCAATATTACTCTACCAGTTAAGATACGTTTTAGCCAGGGTATGTTAAACACTGCTACGCTTCATCCAAAAATCTGGCATAACGTGAGACCAGGCGTCGTAACGCCCTTAAGTTCAACATATAATTTTTCAAATCCTCATACTTTCTATTTCTCTTCATAACATCAAACAGGCCTGAATCTTTTCCTTCACATGTGTACACCAAAGTTAATTGTTCTTATCCCAATAGAATTAGGAAGTATTACTTAGTTTTTCCTTTACACGGTAAAATATTTTACCCCAGAAAAATCAGCATGTGAAACATGATGAAACAATGAACAAACACTATATTTCAAAATAAAATAATTTCATTCGATTCTTCGCGAACCCACGGCAGGTTTCATGAGGATTGGAAATCAAAATATATTTCCAGAAGTTAAGACAAGTTAGAAAAACGGATAATTGAATATTATATAAGGATGATAAAAATTGTAGATGTATTAGACAAATCTTCAAAATTAATGCTTCAGACGATTTGCAAACAAATATTTTCGATTTCAAAAAATATAGGACCAATTCCAAAAATATACAAAGGCATGAATTAAATTAAAAAGATAAAATTACAAACAATCTGTCCGTGCACGTTGTGCAACACCAAGAAGCAATATAAAAATATGGCAAGGCTTTTTAATATTAGGAAGGCGGAAATTAATTAAGTAGAGGAATAGTGAAGGCTGTGTGTAGGCGTGCCATTCATTTTGCAACATCAGCCGTTGATGCAGAATATACGTCAATGTGACGATAATTTGTCGGTTATGCTGAAAAACAGAGAACATTTTGGACACATTGAAAAAATTAACATCGAATATCAAAATTATTGATCTTCTATAAATGGTATGATAATTTATCAGAGGGATAGGATTTCCCATATGGTTTTGCCGCATCGATGTCAATTTTGTGTATGCCTTTTATACATATATATTATTATTATTGAATGTATGTATATATATATATATATATATATATATATATATATATATATATATATATATATATAAACACACACACACACATCATACTGTAGTATTCTGTACTGATACGGTGTTATCGTTATGATGTATGTACATATATATATATATATATATATATATATATATATATATATATATATATATACATGCATTAATACATACATGTACGTGTACATACATATACGTACATCATTTTACAGTCTATTTTACTATGTCGTCCTACTCACGGGGAACCAAAGGAAAAATACCCTGATACACAGGTCGATATTATATCTCCCCTAATGAATTTAGAAAGAAAGCGATAGGCCGCCATGTGAAATAAGGGGACGTCGCACGCTGAAACTCAACTGCGGCTTAAAATGCATGGCGACTCAGAAATAAACATGCCGGGACGCATTCGAAAATAAAACCCAAGAGGAGGAAATGCGTTCGAATTCTGGGCAACCTCGAGGAAGCCACAAACAAAAACTCGGCGCGAGCGCGCATTTTCAACTTCTGTAGATTACCTAATGGCATGTGCTGGACCCTCGGATGCAGGGCACGCGGGAGAGCAGGCCGAGATAAAAACGGCACTCGAAGCCAAGGGGATTCGCCGTAATGGGACAGCGCACGAGCTGAATCAGGAGCTTTCCCTCCCCCCTCCCCCCCATCCAACCTCAGTTAAGGGCCACGAATGCTCTCCACTCGGCGGCTTCCACCGCAGCAGTCCAACACACGCTGGACGATGCGGTGGCATATCAATGCAGACAGATATCAATCCTCTCGTAGCGCCTTTGGTCACTTGCGGAAATGCAGTCCTCATTCATACCGACTTTTACTTAGAACTCGCCTTCAAATCAGAGCAACGCACCGATTACTAATGAGAGAAACAATTCGTGGGGAAAACATATTCACAAAATTTGCGGAATGGCAAATGAAAAAGTTCGGATTCATGAAAAATGATATTTGGGAAATAAAGTGGTAGGGTAATAAAGTGGTAGCTCTGATATTTTTCGTTAGTTTGGGCCCCCACCTTGAGTGCGCCGGGAGTGTATCCTCAAGAGGTAGGGACTCAGTTTTTGAATTAGATCGAGCGCAACATAGAGCAGCTAGGTTTGTACAATGTTGTTATGAACAACGTGGCAAGTATCACGACGCTATTGGAAGAAATAGGATGGGAGCCACCAGTTGACCGTAGGATTAAATACAGGTTGAATTTACAGCGTAAATTTGAAGAAGGCCCCTTATCCGAGGATTTTAAAGACATATTACAGTCTCCGAATTACTATGGCAGATTAGATCACGCACGTAAAATCAGGGGGATAGATAGTTCAACGAATAGATTGAAAATACTATTTTTTCTTTGCACGATTAGAGATAAATATAGATATGACCGAAGGAGATAATTAGCATTGACAGTGTATATATTTTGATATCCGGAATGCATTTTAAATAGAAGTATTTTTATAATATTGTTCCTTTATGATGACTAGAATACATACATTCTGTTATTGAATACTATTGCATGCAAGTAACTCTTTCGTAGTGAATAACTTTATTCAAGAATGGCTGGTGACCTAAAACCCCCCGCCACACGCCCTTGGGGCAGCTTGCGGCGTATTATGTAGATGTAGATGACAATAAGAAACCAATAAATTCAAGGTGCAGTTTCATTTTTTGTGAACGAATGTTTTCTTCAGATTTCCGACAGCTAAGAGCTTCCGCTAAAACTGAGAGAGACTAAAAATTTAAATCCGTTTCGAAGAGAGAGTGTACCGAATATTTAACCACTGATCTTGTGTTTACTGAACGCTTTCTTGTAACATAAACTGGACACAGTTTCATTTCGGATGGCATAAAAATAATCCGAATCAAAATATTTCGACAGACTGCTAGCAATAAAATATTTCGACCAGCATCGAAGTGCGTCATTTGGAATCACTAAATACGCTATTTTTAACATGAACCCATCTTCTATAAATAATATAAATGGCGGTGCAAAATCGCTCTCTCCTTTTTCGAAAAAAATGTTATTTCCTTAGAAATTAAACTGACTCTGCGAGGCCAGAAATCGGGCAATTCCCCCGCAGATGTTTGGGCTTGAGAAAATGATAACAAACACTCACGTAAATTTCTCACTTCCAAGCAAATTCCAGTGGCAGAGAGATGAAAGACTGGCCTCAGGAAATGAACTGGTGGGGAGGTTGAAGAAATGCGTGGGATGTCCCTCCAAAAGGAACTGTGACGTCTTGGAAGGAGGAGGCGTGCGGGGGGGGGGGGAGTGGAGGCGTGGGGAGTGGCTTAGTTGGGGGGCAACATTAGTGCACGGAGACAATCCTCATCACCCCTTCCCAGTGGGGTTACTTTAATTGATTATTAATTACGTGGGTCGTTCGATGAGTCCAGCTACCCACTGTTCCTTTGTCTCCGGAATGTGGTAGTGTATCCATGTTTCACTCACAATAATGTATCGATGCAGTAATACGTCAGGATTGCTATGGAAATGCGCCAAACCAGTCCCCGAATCGACCGCACGATTGCGTTCATTCTCAACTAAGAGCAAACGCGGCACCCATCTTACCGAGATTTCTTTCACACCCAATTTTTGTGCAAAATTGAAAACATTGCACCTTGTGATGTGGCTGTAGCCTCAACTACGTCGCGAACTTTCATTCGTCGATCACTCAAAAACCACAACGTGGATTTTGTCAATCGTTTTGGAGGAAGTTACTTCTGTTGAACGTCCCGAACAGTATTCATCATTTGTTACCGTACGGCCACTTTAATACTAATTTTTAAACAGTCGCAAACACAGGCACAAAGGTGCCACGAACTTCATCCAGCCCGGTTTTTAGATATTTCGTTGTTAAGCCTATTACATAGATATAGCTTGAAACTTTAACGGCAGTACAGTCAGAGATGAGGATTAATAAAAACAAACATTTTCCAATACTAAGAGCAGTATCTATTGGATAACCTAATGAGCAATTGAACGACTCACGTATTAAGAGTAGTCTACCGGTCCAGGTAGGATGATGATGGATCTAGATCTAAAGCTTTGATACACATAAAAAAAACCCCGTCCAACAAGATACGAAATAAATATACCCAAATCCTTTGATAGAGTAAACCAATCTTCAAAGTGACATATTTTTACCTTCCTTTATTTCTTCTATCGCCCATCCTCGCTGGACATCGCTTATCCAAAATACCCCATCTATCACAGCCCTCATTATTTCAAATACCGATCAATTTGCCCTGCATTCCTCCTTACTGCATTCTCTGAATTTCTCACAGCAACCTTTTCTCTTCCCCGGCCATACCTTCGTTTGACTTCATTTCTGCCTATGCCAATTTTTCCGTCCTCCACGCCTCAAAAGCTGCATTCATTCACTCGCTTTACAGAGGTTATTGTTTCGGGCATTGAGTTTTACTCCAACATCTTAGTATTTTTATTGTTTGTTGAACAGAATTACGATCAAGAATAAATGGAATAGGATGAGAATTTTGCTCGAAAAGAAATGAACCTGAGGGAAGATATCACAAGTCTGGTGGCACAATAGGAGCTAAAAATGTTGGTAGTTTCATCTCTTAATATATTTGAAGACCAACATACGGAAAAAATAGGGAAAGTACTTCATAAATTGCTTCAATCATGCAATTATGTTTCAATTCTAAAACGTCATTCAATAATTTTACCTTCACATTTTGAAAAAAAAAGTTGAGTTTCAACAAAAGAGGAAAAGTGGCAAGGACGCTGCAGTTGGAAGTCACTAAACTGAGCCAAGGTTTCCTTCCTGAAAGTCGATCTGACATGTTGACAGAGTGCATCACTTCGTTCTAAGTCGCAAGACGAGTGATATTCGCATACATGTAGCCTGTGGATTTAGCGGGAGGAGTTACGATGCATCATCCGAACTTAAATTCCGTACCCTTCGGTCTAGAGGTGATGCCTCTGGACTTCCACTCTACGTACTTGAAAGTTAGCATAATTGAACATGGAATTTATACACTCATTTACATGATTCACAACTTCAATTCTACATGATCGAAGAGGAATTTTCAATTTTGAAGAAGTTTACTCCAAAATACGTTGTTTTCGTCCACGAAAAACATTTTTCATTTTCGACACTCATTGAATTTTACTATGAGAACTATTCGATTTACAATTTATTCGAATTTTAACTATTTGTCAGCTGATCTTAGAAAATTTAACTCCATAAAAATCTCTTTCGCAGATCATTCGCTATTCTTTAAAACACTAGTTACAAATATGCGCCCTCTTATTTCATATTATTGTATTTACAATATCTTGCATTTAATTTCTCGAAATCAGCAAATTACGAGTGCAATAAGTGACATTACATAGCTCTACACAGCATGCGCTCATTAAAAGGCGACTTACACCAAGGATGGGAAAAGGAAGAGACTCGCGTGTTAGTAGTGCGGCGAAAATCCTGTCCTGTGCCCGGGGAAGGCGCTTGGCGTTCTTCGCCCGTTTTCCAACCATACCATCGTGCGCGTGTCAATACGTTTACAAGTTTTACCAACGTATGTATTCTCCCGGCACTGAAATCGACTCTTGCGAAACAGCGACTGAACATCGTTTTGACAACCTTACCCAGGCGTGAATACGTGGTCTAAGCACGTGCAGGACACCACTGGCGTCTTCAAGTGCACACGGAGGCAGGATCATTAATTTTCGTATCAAACGCTCGAAGAAAGCCAAGTCGGTATACTATTTACCAGCTGCCGGGCTGACCACCATTGGAGCAGAAGATTGCTAGGTTCACTGAATTTAGCGTTATTGAATTCGTTGAAGTTAAATATGAGCAGAAAATTAACATGGTGATAATATATGACATTTATTTTCAAACATCCGTAGGCCGAATCTCATAAAAAACAGTGCGTGGACCAGACTTTATTACTTTCGGATACCAATAGGATTTAAATATGATGATGCATGATAAAAAAACTTGAGCCTCTAAGATTGAAAGAAAATGTATCAAGGAGCAGACTAATCCCTGTACTTGTGATTCAATCCAATTGTATTAATTCTTTCGCTTGGTCAAATCCCTCCACAGTTCCACAGACGTCACTGCAACTTCCAATCCATGTGGGAAAACGTTTTTCCTAATATAACCTGGAGGGGTAAATATTTTTACGACCCCTCCATGGCACTGATTGCGTCAGAAGGGAAGAAAAAAAATACGCACACGGAATAAAAATTCTCCAACCGCATTTGGCAAAGATCCGAGAAAGCGAGCGACATGAGGGGGGGGGGGGAGGAGGGGTCGACGCGGGGGTGGAGAGGCGTCCGCCTTTAACGACGTCCGTTTAACGAGGCATTTCCGTCGAGTGCGACCGCGGGGGTTAGAGTGGGGGGGGGAGACTGGGCGGGAGGGAGTTATTAAGCGGACGATTAGAAAAAACACGTACCGTAGAAGAGATAAGGGAAAAAAATTCGAGCCCGAATTATCAGAAAAGAACAAGGGGGGAGAGGCGAATTCCAGGAATGCATATCCTTTATAGATTTTCAAGAAAAAATTATCAAGCCCGAATTTCCATTAAATTTATCGTCACGTAATTACCAACCACATTACTACGACAATAGGATGAAATTACACAATAAGGAAATCAACAAAAAAATCCAGTTATTTTAACAACTCACTACAACGAAGATGCTACATTAGGCGATTGCTTCACAATTTTCTTAAAGGTAGCACGTTATTCTCAAGATAGGGTTCGATTTTAAGCTACAAATTGCATACATTCAGGCATCTTTTGCAGGAAAAACCTCGAAACGGTTCAATTGATTTCATAGTGCATGACTGAATTCAATATTCAGGCAAATAAAAACGCTCAAGGAGCTTTAAAGGTAGTCAGATAAATATTTGTACCGAAAATAATAATGTTTTATGGTTCAATCAAACCATTAAAATGCCGAACTCATTGGAGGTATTCTATTAAGGGAGAGTATTAATATATCTCTTGCCCATAGTGGGACCCGAGGATGAACGAAATATAAAAATAACCACATGAAGTCGAAACGTTCATAACTTTCCTTCATTCACGTGGCAAAACTAGTCCGATGCTATCGCCGTGGGTGAATTATTGCCAGATCCGCCTAGAGAATCAATCAAAATCATCCGTGATTCGCTCATCGACGCAAATGAGTGGGGGCGGATTAATGGTTCGAGCGATCAGTGTTTCCGTTTCACAACGAAACGAGCACATATGCAAATAAACTCGAAATGTGCCTTTTAACCTTAAGCAATGAGTCTGACTTATAGACACAAGATTTGTCAAATCTCAACTTTTGACCACAAATTTATTTTGAAATTTAAACTCCTAAGATTCTGAAGACACAGTTATGAGTGAATGGGCCAACCACATCCAGTGAGCAACAACAATTGCATAATTTTCTTTTAAAGTCCCGAAGCCTGGAGCGTTTAATAGAAATTATATAGTACACTATTCAAAGATATTTTCATTTCAAAAATTAATTCAAAGTCCCATAAAAGTGATGCTTCATCTTGAAAATTATTTATTATTGCCAGCCAAATTCCATCCAATTGATTGAGACATCGCATCAGGGGTTGAAATAACATATGCCCAATATCTCCCACCAAGACTAATAGTATCAAGAATATTACAATATATCAGTGTAGACGTACGTATGGCATCACTGCGCTATGAAAACGATAGCAAGAATGACGACCATCATTCAAATAATACGTTTCGTCAATTAGAGTACCAACATCCCCAGAACAGGGGCAGCAAAGGGGGGGAAGGAGAGAAAATCAGTGATTTCTTTCGCACCAGCCGAAATGTTCAATATTGTTCATATGGTGAACGGAAAGTATATTAAATTTAAACATGAGTCCACACCATAATACATTAACACATACATCGGCCTTTGATACAATTGCTCCTTCAAATTTTCCAACGCAGATATGAACGTACTCGTATATATCGACCTGAATAATATCTCGTCAAACCAGAAAAAATGAAATGCACACGTGAAAAATTGAATGCACATGTAACAGAGAGGGAGGAGGGATGATGAGTGAATGTGACTACAACAAGGGACTTGGGACCGGTGCAAATATTTTTGGACGGCTTCGGTTGTTGGTATGCAACCACTGTGAAATGCCTGGGAGTCATGCGGGTTGTCTACCTGCCAGGACAAGTAACTTCTCCCGATAGGCATCCCGTGGGCCTTACTTAATAGCCTCCCCTCCCCCACGCAGAAGCATTACCGATACGCGCGCCCCTGGCACAGAACCCTGGCCACACAAAAAAAAAGTGAAAACGAGAGCAAATGAACGCGGAAAAACGCTAAAAGTAGACGGACGTCGGTCCGGTGATTACGGAACGCGCGTTGCTTTGCCGTCACAGGTTGTATAAGGGCCGAGGAGGCGATCCTTTCGGGGACCTCGCTCGCTTCCATCGGGGGGACTCGATTTCACTTCGCTGGGCGGCGACGAGGGGGCATCGGCGGGCGGGTAAAATTATCGCGCCATCCGTCTGGTGGTGCGAGCCTCTCTCACCCCCTCCCCCGTTTGACCTCCGGCGGCAACCCTCCTCCCAACCGGCCGGACCACCCAAATCACCTTCCCTCCCCACGGTCCTAAAGGGGCCTACAGGGGTATCTTCCCTAGCCACCCACTTGGCGAATACATGTCGCCGAGGACGTGATCGAAGTACATCCATAGCAGGGCAAACGTTTTCAGTGAGAGTAATATTATATACTTCACATTAGTGAGGATATTTTGGAAATTTCTCAATATTGTCGCGAAAAAATATACTTTCTATTTCATTTTTTTTAAGATTCACCGCAATGAACGTATAGCTTAAGTATTTTGAGTGAGAATGCTGAAAGTAGAACGTCTTGAAAGAGGAGTTCCAAAGGGCCGGAGGAACATACCATGTCCATGACTCAAAATCCTAACTTTCCCTTCCTCCATCCTATATGTGGGCGTGGATTCTGTTCTACGCTTAACTTTCAGGGAAGGGACCTAAACCAAGGGAACACGGAAGAGAAGTGTTACTTAAGTGATATACTTTACTCCGTAACACAATTCGCAAGGGTCGATGGTATTCAACACATTCAGGCGAGATGTAGTGGAAGTTCGTCATTATGAGAAAAACAAAATTTGCACTTTTCCACATATTTATTTGTAACGTAAAACGCGTTTGAGTTCATCGAACCATCTTCATAATGGCATAATTGGCATAATTGCATATTGACGTTCGACAAGAATATTACACATATTGGCGTTCGACAAGAATATTACACAACATGCACCTTGGAGAAGAAAGACATCTATCTGCCCTGTGCACCGACACTTACGCCCTGATACACTCGGAGTGAACACCCGGTGGTGCCTCCTAGTGATAAAGACGGTTCGACAGCTTCCGACGCTATCCTTCCAGAAATCTCTGAGTACGCCACTGCATGAATTATGAATGACAACCAACATCCCATATCTGTTTCACTAAACAGATTCGATTAGAGGGTAGTTCGAAGCAATAGAGGCCACCAGGGGTGTGGTACCGGAGTTCATTAGCATCCCATCGCCGAGTGTGGCTTTGCAGGGTGTCTAGAGGGATCAGCCAGATTTGAACCCAGCGAACGATCGCGCATACCGAGGCGCCTACTTAAATCACCATGGAAGTTCAATGCTAAGTTGGTCGGATTAGTCAATTTGGAAAGCTATTTACCTGCCTCAACAAACGTCGAGTGGTCATACGTAGCTAGAGTAACGGGGATCGCGTTCAGCCGTCCATGATGTGAAAATCTGAGTCGAAAAGAGCGAGGGTTTAGCGCACTCATTTAAGTCGGGGATTTTATCATTGTTCACGCATCCCGGAATTGTAATGCTGAATTTTCATCGATCCTAAAGGGAGACTTCTGATCACTACTCCATATGAAATGAAAAATAACTTTTGTTCCTCCGTCCCAGTTGTATTTATTCTAATCGGCATCACGATATCCACCTCTTCAGACAAAGAAGGTCGACAAATCTTTTTTTCTGGTAATGACGACAAACCTTTACTACATGCAATTTTTATCATTGCATGAAATGCATTCACTGTCATTAGAGTAGGCAATATATTCAGAAAGTGAAACGATAGATACCGCTAAAATGCAATAATTTCAAAAGTGTAAAAATCCTTCGACTTGACCGGGATTCGAACCCGAGGCCCTCGATGTCCGGCCGAGTGTTTAGGTCAGTTAAGCTACCGAGGCGTCCTCTTACACCACGAATATATCATGACTTTTTCACTAAAAGTATAACTGAAGACATTTCTATCTGATTAAATTGCAAAACTATTCCTTACAATGCAAAATGGTTTCCAAAGCTCGCTTACGTGTATTACGTTGGGCACAATAATTTGAATTGATTTTTCATGACAAGAATACTCAAACGGCAATTATATCATAGGCACGCGGCGATTAATTTCAAAACTTTTTATACATTTACACCTGAACTCTGAAATTCGCCGCAAGGACACAGTGGCGAGTGGTATCCATGCTTCTAATCAGGAAGCAAGTTGGAGAGAATTGGAAGTAGACGTAAATGCTGAGGGCATACCTTTTTTTCATTGCGATCTCAACACATTTGAAATAGCCATTTCCTCAAGTAGCTATTATGAATTTTTCCACTCAGGAAGGCAACCTATTTCGCTCAAGTTGTTGATTTTTCATCCAAACCTAAGGATTTACCCATAACATTTACAAAACATGTTGATTGGATGAGTAAATACTATAGTATATCATCATTGGTCGGAATCAAAATTCTAAAATAAAATGACCCGTTTCATTGTCAATGCGCTGCGGACCGTGTCCTACTAACGCTAAGGAATAAACGAGATTTTTACGAGATTAGCCAAATTCCATCCAACTTCACAAGTTAATATTTGCCCACCCACAATCAATCAAATGTTCCTCCCCTCCCTTCACCCTCGGAATCAATTCAATAGTGACGACACTTCATTTCTACTCACTGAAGATGATACAATCTTCCAAAGCAGGTCTTTCCGATCCAATGAATACATCGCGATAACAATGAAAAGAGACCGGAGAAAAAATTACCGGAATATTAAAAAAAAACGAAAACAAAATCAACAAACGTTTCTTGCAGCTTCCTAATGTGTATTACCTGTAAACTGTAATTTAATGAGGCAGTTATGAAGGCTCTGAGACGAGAGAGGTGCCAGGAAAATCCTTATTTGAATGCGAAAAATTCTTACTGAGAAGGGTACCCGGGTGCCAATCAAGGTGACGTGCCATGACGCCCCTGAGCACCCACAGGTTCGCTCTGATGATTTTTCGGGGGTAGAATATCTTTGTGAGAAACCGCATCTGCTGCAGGGAAAGGTACCTCCCCCTACCCTGAGCAAGTGCCAGGGGAATGAAAAAATAGTAATTTTGTGATTCCACTGAAAGTTTATTACGACACGACCAGGGTTTCGACGCTCAACGTCGAAACCCGGGTCGTATCGTAATAAATTTTCAGTGGAATCACAAAATTACTATTTTTTCATTTGCAATGTGAATCGATCCCATGAAGTTAAGCCGGAAACCATCAAGTGCCAGGGGGGCTTAGAACTGTGAGATGAGCTCTAGCCTCTCCAAACAAACCAACTTTCAAACGATCACGATAAATGTAGCCAAAACGAGTTGACATTCAATAAACGAATAAAGAGCGCTTTTAAAAAAACTCTACGACATAGTTTATAATGACGATATCGTTCACGACGATGAAGTCATATTCGAGTGACCTTTTGCGACCTCGAAGGAAATGGCCAACTTCATACGTATTTTTGGTTTTCTTCGACATTGAGCAAAGGCGTTTATCTTCCGAGAAATGCCGGATCCACCACTTTCACAGCAGCGTCTTCCTCCGCTTATACTACGGACGGCTGACTGACCTCTTACGCAAATGAATACGGTGCGAAGATATCCCGAGGACTCTCTCCTCTCTCTCTCTCGCACAGCGGAACGTGCGTGCGACACCGCTTCCCGTGCTTGCGTGTGCGCTCTCTCCCTCCTCCCCCTCTCTCTCCTCCCGTTACACAGAGGCAATCCCTCCCCACGCCCGTGGCTTTAAGGGGGGAAGAGGGGAGGGCGATTGCAGTGGCGCGCGGTGGCCGGGGACGCACCACCAGTGGCCTATATTTAAAAGCGGGGGCCGGGAGGATGGGGGAGGGTGACGCCGACCAAGGCCCGACGGAGAGGGGGCGGTGGGGGTGGGCTCCCGAGCGCCCATCAAAACGATGGGGTGGGCGGAGGGACGGGAGCGGGTGGATTGTGGGAGGGAGACGGTGAAAGAGCGACGGCGGAAAGGGGGTGCACCTCCCCCATCCTTCAAAAGAGCAGCCGTCGCACTCGGCGTAATGACAACTTAAGGAGGAGAGCCCATTCTCTCCTCTCGTTTCGGACGAGGCGCACCCTTCGCCCCCTTCAAGTCCCCCCCCCCTGAGGAGAGCACTTTGGGCGAAGATCCACATGACGTTGATGACTGCGGAACTCACAACATCATACACAATTTCTCCATGGCCTATTAAATCACCATGGTATTTTATTCAATGTCTATGAATTGCTATTGAATCTCCGAGAATTTCAATCACATATATATGAATTTAGGTATGTAAGAACTCCTAAGAATTTTTACCGAAAAAACCGCATTAAAATATTTCCGTCGAATTTTAAAAGTTTAGGAAGGGAAAAATATGGGGAACCGTTTGCCATTGTGCAAAAAATAGCATTTTGAGAAAATTGGCGAATGGCCAAATACATAATTTTAATCGCGTAAATTGTCACTAGTGCATACTAAACTTTAAATAATTTGTAATGTATTAAGAGCTTGTATGTTTTTCTTGAGAAAATTGGCGAGTGTATACTTGTCATCAATTTTTTAGAGCGGATATTGTCACTAGTTTGAATTAAATTTCAAAATCGTTTTGAGGTCTTACGAGCTCGTATGTTTTGCTAGATTTAACCATCAGATTTTTAACACTATTTTCAACTTTTGCCCTGAAATGCCACTCATACTCTTGGCTTCTGCTACACGCAATTACTGACGGAATCAATCAAATTTTTTGGGCGTAGTCCATAGAAGTTGGCACGTGCCTCTGGACCTTTTGCTAGCTTCTTTCTTGAGTACTTAAAGCTTATGTCGCCATAAAGTGTACGATGCACCTCAAAATAATCACATAATCATTACATGAAGTTACTCAATTGCGACGAAAGCAAACATTAAATGATTATGGACCAAAGAGAGCAGCTAGAATATAAAGAAACGACTTGAATCACAATTTGGGAAAGAAAGAAAACTTATCGTATACATATTCCACAAGTAAATTTTATCAAATTCCCTACGTAACGTCACATAGAAAAGAATGGACTGAATTGGTCCGTTTTGTTAGGATTGGATTTGTTAGCTCCATGACATGAGTTTCCAACCTCACCTCCGGTACGCAGAAGCTAATCACTTTATCGCTTGAACTTTACGATAACCGGAGAAATGTAAAAACAGACGCAATGAGATAAATCCACAAAATTAAAGCGACCAAAAACTGGAAATATTACACAGAATGACGACCAAAGCAGGAAAATATTCAGATCGAAAATTCACCGCGGCAAATCGATCAAGAGGAAAAGTCGAACAACAACAAAGCAACTAGTACTGACGAGCGAAACGTAAGCCCACAGTAAACGCATAATAGAAATATGGGCACAAAGGAAGGCAGGCAAACGCCTCTAACCGATTTTGCGTAGACCTATTCCCATTCAATAATGATATGTCTTCTTTGGACGAGATCTTTCGACAGGATCTCTCTCCGATTCTGTACATTCCTAGCGCCTCTTATCGTAACTTCTCCCATTCCTTGTACCAATCCCAATTCTTCCAAATTTTCAATTTCACTTTCAGATCAACTTTAGCTGAATACATTATCTGCTCAAAACGCCCCAAACAAGCATCTTCATTATCATATCAAACAGCTCCCTCTTATCCCATCTCTCCTATTCTCAGCAACATTGAAAATAAAATAAAAAAACGATCTTCGAATAATATTGCCTGGTGGTCATGATTGAAGCACTTGACAGTGTTCTCGTACAAAGGTTACGCTGTCTGACTTTAGAATAGACGACATTCTAATTGGTTAAGTGGACTAATTATACATCTTTAAGCGGCCATTCCTCTTAAGGGATAACATTTGCTCTGAGATAATACTTGGATCTTACAATAACAATGAACTTGATGACCTTTACGTGCATTTCAGTCTTCGGTTACACAGATGGCATTTCTGATGATCATAACCATTTCATTTGCAAAACAATAACACCTTCTATGAACATTCCTTTTTGCAGGAGGAAATATGACTTCAAATGGCACACAGGAAAGGTTTTCAAGGGAGGAGGCGAAAGGGTTTCAAACGAGGGAGTGGAATCAAACGAAAAAGCAATAAGGAAATTTAATCATAAGGATGAAAAAATTATCCCAGAGACACACGGCCACTCCTCCACAAGGAACTTGGAACACATTATTGGATCGTTTTTCTAATTGTTAATGAAAATTAAAATTCTGCATTAACCTTCCTTGAATATTATAGTAATAGCGAATGGAGAGTACACGCAATAACAATTTTACCATTTGTCTTCCGAAAGTAATTCTCTCCGGATCAATAGCGACAAAAAAATTTCTGAGACGCTAACATCGGCACAGAAATCGGTTCAACCAACGCTTCTGCTAATGACTTGATTTACAACCGTGAAAATGAGATCTAGATGTGTTTTGCTAGCAAGCGCGAAACAGTTTATATACTTTTCAATAGAGATATGCCGACACCTTTGAAGGCTCACCGCTAAAAGCATGATTTTCATGAAATTGGCGCAACCATTGGCAGGAAATGGTGACTAAACGTGAAGCCTCCTCTTTGAGGAGCTTTCACGTTTCATTTCACTTTGGGGAGACATACTTCATTTACTCGCCCGCGAATGATTAAGAAGGAAAGCGGCCCAGGGCAAACGACACTCGTCCCTCCAGTGCCAAGCACTCCTCCAACCGCGACTGAAAAATCGTCTCAACAGGTGGTGGCTCAGGATCAAAGAATAATGAGAATATCTTGCAAGACATGTTTCGATTACAACCAATTAATATGGCAGGTGGAGTACTTCTGGGGTAAATTTTCGGAATCAAAAGAAAAGTTTTAAATAATTCATTTAAAAATATAAAAATACTCTGACAGGCGGAACATTTTTAACAAAGATATATTTATCAATTTATGATTAAAAATGTTGCCTTAGCAACGTTAGTTTGATGATGTAATGTGTATCACGTAAATATTCTATATATCCTTGGATAATTAACATAATGTAAATGGAAGTAAAACCTGATCTTTAGCACAAAAAGATGAACTCAGATTGAAGGCTTTAGAAAGTGTGGCGAAGAATAGAGAAAATAAGCTTTCCCGAGAGGAAGGCAAACAAAGTTGTAGGACTTAGTGAGGAAGATGCTGGGGAAATTCCGGAAAAGGCATTATAAATTGGATGGAGAAAATATTGACATGCAGTGCCAGTATGTTGAAGGCCTCGAAAGAAGGGATAAAGTTGGGTAAGCGGGGTAGAGGGAGGTAATAGGATTTTTAAACAGGAAAACGCATAGAAATAGTGAAAGCACGTTAAGTTACGAAGAAACGAAAAAAATATCGTAGGGCAAACAAGAGAAAGTTATATATTGAAGGAAATTGTCGTTAGGGACCGTCCGAAACCTACCTTCATTTTGCAGAATACTTTGAATGACTACACTACATGTATGAAAAATGGCGAAGCAATTACAAAATAAGTTCACTGAATTCAAATCTAAATAACAGTTTATGATTCACACCTCTCTGGACTAGTAATGACCTATAATCTGATCCCTAAATGACACTCAATCCCACACATAAAAAACAAAAGTATCGAATCAAATACTCAGGAAAAACTCTATATGAAACCAAAGAGCATCTCTGATCACTAAACCATCATTCAATAAGTTCCGGGCATCGTTCAATAAGTCCCAGGACTAACTAAGAAAACAACATTTGTTTCGCGAAATTCATTTTTATTCATCTACATTAACACCTTCAAGGGCTACACAATAATTCTAACGCTTTTTTAACTTTTCGAAACCATGCTTGTAAAACGATTTGTCTGCTTGTCCTCTCAAAATAAGCTTCAGTTGCAGCGATTACTTCCTCATTCGAGCCAAATATTTCTCCCTGGAGCATCTTTTTGAGATCATCAAACAGCCAGAGGTCGCTAGGGGCTGGATCTGGAGAGTATACATGGTGGGTGGGGAAGCAGATCGAAGCCTAACTCATTCAATTGGGGCATTGTAATCATTGGCTTCATTGGCACTGTGGTGCATTGTCTTGATGAAAGATTTTTTCTTCTTCATGTGCGGTCGTTTTTTGCGATTTCGTACTTCAAAAGCACCAATAACTCGTTTGTACTCGCTTGTAATAGTCGCTATTGATAGATTTTCCCTTTTCAAGGTAGTGAATTTAAATTATACCTTGCGCATCCGAAAATATATCCCGTTCAATAGGTCGCGGGACTTATTGAATGATGGGTTAATCAACATTTGCACAGAGCCATTGAGCAATTTTCAAAATTAAATCTTTATAGTTATTCACTCATTAGATGTAGCAGACGTAGGAATTATCATGTATAATCGCTTGTCACGAGAAACAAACACAGCTTATAATTATTTGATTAGCGTGGGCTTTAAATCTATAAAACCGGCAGAGACCCTTGATTCCAAATTGTTATTTTTTGCTTTGGGTCGTCATGTGACAAACTCCTTCAGGAATCGCGCATGTGAAAATAATTCCATTAGTAAAGATATGATAAAATTAAACTCACAATGTCTCTATATCCTTCCAATGTTTTTCAGGAATTCGTGGCTCAATATCAAAAACAGAAATAAAATTATTAAACAAACAAATATGCGGATAATCACTGCGTGTATTGAAGGAAAAGAGGAAGACCTCCATGTGTGAAAACATTCCCAGGTTTTCCCACCACTGAGAGCAGCGAAGTGGGAGAGTGGAACGGCTTCCCATTCGAGACTCAAAAACCTTGAAACATTCTGAAGTTCGCGGAATGATGGCCAAGGAACGAGAGGGAAGAAGACCTTCCCTTCGACCGACAGACGGACTGACTTGAATCCTTAATCAACCCACGTCCATTTTCGCAGGTTTGACTGGAGTAGGAGGGGTAGGACGGGGGTGGAAAGGGAGGGAGGTTGCTCTCTCCAGGAGAGGGAGGCGGCGATAAATGGCTTGGGAGATACAAGCAGGCGAACAGCTTTATTCAGGCGAGTCCACCCCAACCTTTGTACTAGCGACTCGTAACTAGGGGTGGAAGGGTCGGTAAAAGGAATGGGGGAGCACGGCGAAGGAAGGGTGGAAAGGAGAAAGAAACTGAATCCAATAGTCTGGGACAATATGCTCCATAGGCCAGGGCGCAAATGTATACAGTTCTTTATCGAATCGCACACATTGCATGGTAAAAAATTGGCATCGGAACGCAAACCTGTGCATACCTAGGCAATAATTACAAAAAACTAGGACATCACTTTATGCCATTTACAGTAATTTTTTTACAATTTAAATGAAAAACAAAGTAATTGTTAGCCAAATACGTGAACATGCTAGCCTTAAACTGGTGTGTGCTATAAGATTAATTGATATAAAACGGTAACGATTCACACACATTACGCGAAGAGACAACAAACGACCTTCCGGATATCGCAGTCCGAAAATGCTGAGTAATGAGCTCTGCAGTGATTTTACGAGTTTTTTTCACGGTATGTATATATAGTACGTTCAATTTTCCAAAAAGTATTTTGGTGTTATGGATTTCTAATTGTAAATTAAAGTTTTAAGGGCAAACGGTCGCTTCAAAATACTATACACATGGGACAAAAAATAATCGTGGCAACGCGCGTCTTGGCTTAGTATTGCCCTATTTATATTATTAATGCTATATGATTGCTCCAAATATCATTATTTCATGCAAAATAATATTCTAAGCGAGCCTTTCCAGTGCCCAATTAAAACAGAAGTTTTTATGAATACGGTATCCATTGCTATGTTGACGAAATTATAATATACATATGAAAATATGAGGCCATAGAGAGACATTTTAAATCAATTTTAAGTGCGAAACGTCCAAAAATCTATCGATACCCTGTATAGTATACTTAAAATCAGATTGACGTGTATTTGATATGTATCCGTGACTCGCTGACGACCGAGGGGTATGTTATTTCAGTATCCGTTTTATAATATCGGTGACCTGCATAAGTAATATTAATTTTTGAGCATCACTGAGCAATATTTTGTATAGTACTCACAAATGTGAAGGAATGTAACGCTTAGCCATTACAATTATGCGTTTATAGGTGAAAATTTAACATTTTCAAAGTTCAATTTCTTTGGTAAATTGTCAGTGGCCCAACATTACTTTCCCCCTCTTCGCTGGGAGAAATCATGAACAATAGAAACCATGAACACAGTCATCAACCCGAAGGTTGGTTTGGTAGCTTATGGTAGAGATCACTCAATACTAAGCCCTATGGGTCTCGTGAAATTCACACGTCAGGGTGAAGGGGGCCATATCATTTCCCTCAGTCGCCTGTGGTTTCCCAGGATGTTCTGGTACCCGAAAAATCACACCACTCCGGTGAAACTGAGGATGCCCAGAGAGGCATACCCGGGGAACGAACCAGAGCCCTCCGGTCAGTAGTCCAGAGCTTAGCCCCTCGACCACCACGTCCCCCCATTAACAGCATTATATGTAAAGTTCAGAGTATGTACACGAGCATTCAGAAATAAAGGCATCCATATTAGGGCATTTCATTTTTAGGAAATTTGGTTTTTACTTGAGCCAGATAAGAAATCTAAAATACGTTAGGAGTGGGTGTAGAGGGAGAAGACGGGTCTCGGGCGGAAGACTCCACCGCAAGCACAACCTTTTCCTGTCGCCGGAAATGATTCGAGCGAACTAATAAAGAGACTCTGCGAGTCTATACAAAAGGCACACTCCGGTAAGGGTTGCCAAACCGCCAGGTCGGGTTGGTAAGGTCAAAGCAAAACCATTCGCGCATGCTAGAACTAGCGATAAGTGGCACGTGAAACATTAGCGCAAACAATGAACGAAACGACGAGATAAATTAGACGATGAGATGAAAAAGTAATTAACGGAAATGATATCGTGGGTAAATAAACTGTGAATGAGATTTGAATGAAAGAAAATGATGTTATTATCGCATCTGATATATACACATTTATAAGTAAACAAAGCACAAGACTATCAATCATGGCGATCGAAAGATTTACAGTTGAAAAGATTTGAATATCACAAAATAAAGGGGGCACACCCTGGGGGTTCTTTTTTTTAATTTAAGTCAAGTTTCGATCATTTATAAAAGGATCAAAAGAGGGCGAGTTTCTCCGTAGGAAAGAGTGGTTTCAGAGCTAAGTCGCTCACAAAAATATGAGACTGTGACATTCATAAAAAAGAGATAAAAATTGAATGAAACCGTGAGGATACGAGTTATACCTGTAGCCTTGTACTACGTCGTAAAAACAACCGGGAGGTTTGTGATGGTTTGAAACGTCTAGGACGCGTATGAAAACGGAGAGAAAATTCCATTGCAACAAGGTAGGGAAGAAAATGCAAAACGCAGCAAGGTCAATGTCAGCAAAAGGAAGCATGGGATGATAAAGAGATAAGCAAAGATGAACACAAGGTAAGAAAAGAAAATGACGTATTTTTAGAATCTTGATGTACAGAGGTGAAGGTTCGGCAGGTGAAGTGATTTCTGAACAACGATGAAGAAGCCTACTGTTACACTCTCCCAATGAATTTTAATCTGAGATTAGCGAATAAATGGAGAATACGATACGGCACAAAATTAAACACTGAGCTGCCGCAAAACCATGCGGAGGATCGATTTCACTGAAGTTAAAAGTAGCAGCAATGCCCGCTGCCGTAAAAATATTTTAAAACGACCCCGCGATGAGGCTAGGGTATCAGCAAACACTTAACACGCATCGGCCAGGAATAGGTTTTAAGAGTGGAATTTTACGCTCGGGTCGATTATACGAAAAAAAGTCGGGGAAGAAAAGGGATGCGTTCAAGTGGTCGCAGATAAGCGGAGGTAACGGGCATTGAGGGCGGGATTAGGGAGGGAAACAGAACAGGGGCGAGCGTGAGAGAGAGAGAGGAGGTGGAGAGGAGTGGAAGGGTGGCTGTGTGTGTTTTCCCAGGCCCTGCGATTTGAATTGGCAGGGTGCGAGGGAGGGAGAGGCTAGAGAGAGGGCAGCTTGCCAAAATATATATCGCCGATTTCTATCGCGATTCCCACCGGCCAGCTTCCACCTCGCAATCGCACCAAGGGGACGCGAGGAAAATATCCTGGCACGGGGAGCGCTTCTTCTTCGGGGAGGGGAAGAAGGAGTCACGCTGGCCGAAAGAAGATCGTGATCGGGATTAGGGATGCTAGTCGCCGGGTGAAAATGTGGCGAACGCATTGGGAGCAACGTGCGCTTTGTGTCGTCGTGCGGAATTGAAGGGCGGCCGGCGCATGCATCGCAAAGGCATTCGGACCTCCCCCACCCCGACTCTCCCCTCGTCCGGCCTTCGCATTGAACAGCGGTGGACCGCACCCGGGAGTGGCCGGGAATGCGGTCACACGCCTCGGTGCCAATATGCCCACCCACTCGCACGCAGAACCTGGATATTTTCGACAATTCCTCACGGCGTAGTTCGACCCCGTTTGGGCCAAAAACCTCATTTTGACAGATTCTCCAAAATAAAGCTAGGCTAGCGCGAAATAAATTAATTTACTACTTCCAGGAGTACTACTTTACGATTTATTTTACAATCCGATGTTTCCAACCACCGAAAATTGGAACAAAAACGTACGTTTCAATATGAAGTGCACGCATTGACCTTTCGCCACTTAGTTCTGTTCCAATGACGAAACCAGGCCTCGAAATATTAATAGTTATATACGTAAGTGTATGGACCCAAGTCGTTTCTGACAAATAATATGGCAAACAATACGGAATTGCACATGGTGTAGCATCTTATAAGTACGTTAACTCAGTAAATAATTTGCGAAGGGCTGTACAATAATTTAAAAATAGCAATTTTCCACAAAAATAAAATTTAATGCGACCGGTTTCAATGTTACTACATCATCATCAGGATTGTAGTAACATTGAAACCGGTCGCATTAAATTTTATTTTTGTGGAAAATTGCTATTTTTAATTAATCATGATATTCCACCATATCACGCCTGAAACGTCTCTTTTTATTGGCTGTACAATAACTTAAGCTGCGTGACTTCCTGAATGCTAGGATTTGTGAAAAACCTAAGGGAAAGGAACTCCACCACTCCTAGTTAGAGAGGGTCGACTTAAGTCAAAACATAAGTGAGATCTACCCTCAAACTTAAAGACAACCTTCGGGTCGATTATCTCTGCAATAATAGGGCAAAAAAATGATCTGGAAAATCGTTGAAAAATCCAGAAAGTGATGAAAATTCTTTGGACGAAATGTACCACCTAGGAAAGCCTTACGTTACATTGTTTTATGAAATCATACGATGATATGATACGATATAAATAAATGTCGACGGAATATTTTTTATGAGCGAATTAATGATGTGGTATAGGGTGAATTGTCATGGCATGTGATTAATTCTAAAATGACTGGCAGGGGCAGACGACAGAAATGGATAACAATGTACCAGCCCATCCACCGTGGTGGTGGGCCGCAACTGGCTCGGCCAATAAAATCGCCCTTGCCCTTGGGGATAACCCACGTGACGACGATCCTTCTCCGGCAGATGCGACCGCAAAAACCTCAACTGAACGATGGAACAAAAACTAATAATATTTTTCCCTCCCTGATAACTCGCAGCTCTAATTTAAGCAATGCTAATTTAGCTCAAGGCTAGACGGATTGCGGAATATTTATATCTATCACTGAATACTGATACTGAACTCCGTTACTGTTTTCTGAGAGATACAACAAAAAACCAAAGCAGTCACAATAAACATATTAAGTTTAAATTTTTCCATTAAAACAGTAATTATTTTATCACAAACAATCCTAAAACACCTTGTCAAAAACGTTAATCTTGAACAGGTTAAAATGTCATACGTAGCATCACAATCCTAACGGTTATTAATTAATTGGGAACACGATATCGGTTTACGCCTTGATAACAACATACCCATTATAATGAATACGAATGTTGCATTATTGGTAATAAAAGCCAGTTTTTCCGTTAAACACGTAAGAATTTTTAGAAAAATATAATTCTTAAGAGGGGGATCGCGATGGTGCGGTGGCTATCGTAATGGCTACCCATTCAGGGGGCCCGGGTTCAGATCCCAGCGGTGTTGAATATATTTCAATGGTATCTCGATCCCAACTTGAGGTGCTTTGTGGAGGGCACTTTGAGTTAGTACGCCGTCCGTCGGATGGGCTGCGGACCCCTTGGCACCTTTAGTAAAGAGTAGGCTAATGCCGACGCCGAGTTTCTCTTCATCCTTTCCTGTCCATCCCTAATGGCGCGAATGAGCTCAGCTGTCGGTCGCCTCCCCTAAATACTAATGGTACTATAATTCTTAGAATTAAAAATAAAATGGAACATTTTATATTGGTATATTTTCCAAAGTTAATTTCTCATTACAATATTGCAAAGGCGGAGTTTTTACATAATAAATGGATGGTTCTCTTAGAGGAAATAATTCTTACCATAGAATGAAAAAAAAAATTTAATAATGATTTATATGCATACATTTTTTTCGGGCGACACCGTCGCATTTCGGTTTCCGCCAATGGAAGAGAAGAAGGCGTTCGCCGCGCACGGAGCGGGATGATCGAACGGAAAGGAATCTCGAGAGATGCGCGGCTGATCACCGGGACGCTAACACCCTTCCCACCCCCCACAGACTTGGCGCACTTCTCTCTCGATTCCGGAGAGGCGGGCGAGAGCTGGATTAAAGGATTTCGGGAGAAGACGGGGGGAATGTGACTGAAAGAGGAGGGATGGAGACGGGACCGTTTAATCCCCCGCGAATGGTACGAGGGGACTTATCCGAGGATGAACGGGTCCTTACACCTCTCACACATGCGTTATATGCACGAGTATCTTCAAGGGGGAACTGAGATTTTCTCCACGAGAATGGAGAGAGAGAACACGGCCGTGTCCGCGCAAGGATGGGGGGAATCCAACGGAAGTCATTGATGATGAATCGAAAAAGAATTCGCTGAGTTCAAGTATGCCGAAACGAATATGGGGCCACCATTTTCGATGCAATATTTCGGACTCATGCTTTGATGTAATGCTGCATGATGTCATTGCGATGATTCGATAAGATAAAACGACAATGATCACTTACAAATAAATGCAGACATCATTTGCTTGATGATGGTCCGTAAGTTTATCACATACTAAGGCAATCGCTTTCATATCTCATGCAGTTTGGATCGCAGCTGAGTGCGGACAGGAATACGCATCTTGTTTAATCCACCTGTACTTAGAAGAACTTTGAGGCATTGTAGCAATATCTGAAAAAAATCTATTTTTCCGAAACTTTTCCCGATATTTTTTATACAAACCATGTTTTTCTCGCTTTTATCTTCCCGTAGACAAAAACTAGGATCTAAGGGTGATAAAGATTCGATTGGTCTGTCAATGATTTCTCATCTGTTGCCCTCATTTGCGTATGATTGAGTGCGCCCTGATTTCCCAGCGCGGAATGGGAGATTCGGCCATTCCGGAGTGGCCCACTCACCTTGGCCTCCAGCTTATCCTTGTCCCTCTTGAGGCCCGCCCTCTCGGCCTCCAACCTCTCCAGCCGCTGCCGCATCGCCTCCAACTCCTCGGTGCGTGCCCTCAACTGCTCCTCGGTGCGGTGCACGTTGAGCAGTGGGGAGACCCTGACGAGGAGGCGCCACCACGGCCAGTCCCTCACGCTGATGAAGCGACGAACATTCCTCTGGATGCAGCGCACGGCCATGTCCTGCACCTGGAGAGGGGGGGACAAGGGAAGGGGTGAGCATCGACGCCTTTGCAGCCCGCCTTTGCCCTAAGCCACAAGTCAATTCACCAAGTCCTTCGTCATACACAAACGGAGATTGCTGATGGTAATAAATGGTGCAGCACTTGTTACTAGTCGAATTACGAAGGTGAAGGAGCTATGTCACGTTTAAGATTACACGTACATTTACAGGACTTGGAAATCGACTGGCACCTTTGAAAACCAGACTCAGATCATGGGGTTCCGTAGATTCATCACCGGCAGCAGGCTAGGGAGGTAATGTGTTGCAATTTGATACGCTGAGTTAAGAAGGTAATTTTTCAAGCGATCCTTCGTCAGTTGATTATTTTTCTATCAAGTTTTCATCTGAACGTATTTATTTTATAATAAAAATTATAAGGGTAACTTGAACCATTAAAATTTATTTCGATGGGCGAGAGGGGAATAATCTTTATAAGAATAATTTTAGGTTATTACTGAAACGAGGCGAGAGTAAGTAGTTCAGGAAGACGCCCACTTCATCGAGGTGCTTCTTCCTCCTTATTTACACAAATTTAACTATTGTTCAGCGTCTAAAACTTCTACTTCTTTATTTGAAGAACTGATAAAATATTTTGACATAAATGATCGCGGGGGTAAAAATAATTCAGTTCAATTAATTTGATGATTGACATAAAGCTAATTCTCATTTGACTTGACTGAAATGTCATACAACGGGTGTCAACATTTTACTTAACACAGTTAAAATACACCATACTGCATTAATTTTACCTTAAAATGTTAAATGAAAGAGTTTCTGGCGTCACTTGGTGGAAATTCTTCATATTAAAATTAAATTTAAAATACTTCGCCTTTCCACATAAACCACTTTTATTACTACCTAGGTTTCGTTATGGTACAACATGTGACCTGATGATGTTATACCATAACGAAACCTAGGTAGTAATAAAAGTGGTTTATGTGGAAAGGCGAAGTATTTTAAATTTAATTTCAACTTATAATGTTACTTAACATAGTTAAAACATATTACTTTCAACTTAACTTGTTTTAAGCATTTTTTTTCTTTCTTAATTACTGGTGGTGTCCTAACACCCCCCGCCACACGCCCTTGCGGGGTGTTGAGTAGATGTAGATAGGTAGCAAGCAGGGTTATTTTGGGGGGACATTGCTTTTCGATTTGAGTTCCTTGGATTGGAATTAAATTAAAAATATAAAGTCCATAATTTTTAAACTGGCCCTTAAAACATGCTTTGTCCAAGACAGTACGTTCTTTCATCAACATACATACATATGTATATCTTAAGACCACTCCGGCCGGGAGTAACACATCATCTCTGAAAATAAGGAGGAAAAAGGAAAATAAATATGAATATTTCATTAATTTTCTAGTGTTTTGGTCGCTTGGGCCGTGAATTCCGAAGGGGACGAACGGAACCTTGAACCTATCGTCCGGAGAGAATATATTTTCAATTTTGTCATCATTGTCACACTTACCGATGATGTAGTGTGGAGCTTGGATTATTCCATTTAAGTCGATTTTTTTTAATTACACGGTGGAACCTTTTTGACAAATGTATTAATATTCGCACACAAGCAAACTGTATTTATGTCATTCATAAAGTTAATGTCAATTATCATTTCATAGAAATGATAATTGTTACTAAATGAAAATATGACCTTCATTGAGAAAAAAATCACTCGATCTGGAAATCGAACCGTAGAGTTCGACGTCGAATCACATTTCGCTTGCACAGCGATTAACATCAAGCAATGTAAGCTAGTAATGTACATTACCTGTTTGCCTCAGCTGCATGAAATGATCCAATTTCGAGTGAAAGTGTTAGAATCACGATCCGACTTGGTTTTGCCGATGCATCGCGAAGCAGAATGTAAAACTAGATGTCCCTTAATATTCATTTTATATCAATTGCACCAAACATTGCCGAGGATTCAGGAAACCCGCATACTGTACTGTACCACAGACTTCATGCAAATGAAATTCCCACGGTTTGATACTATTGCCATTTAGGTGATCTTCTTGAATGACAGTTGAATTTATATTCAATAGAGAGAAAAAGTAGCAAAGTTTGGCGATGGAACCACCGAGATCCATTTCACACAATAATTAAAACCCGATTTTTTAAAAAGTAAATGAAATTTTTCTGGCGTCCGAGCACCGCGAGTAAAATGATGACCACAATTCGAGTTAAGGCTTCCGCAGATGCACTATACTTGAGCAATCAGCACTTGGGTCAGAGGCCGATGATGGACAGGCGTGGAGAAGAGCGAGCTCAATCAGAGGAAAATCCCAAAAACCTTTCCTTCCGGATTTAAAGAGTTGCGAAACGAATCGCGAAAAAGATTCCAGTTTGTTCGCGTATTTACTGCATACGTGGCAGCAATATTCGCGCCACGCTCGACTCACCTTGAGTTTGGCCAGGTGCTTCCTCGCCAGATAACCCCTGCATCTCGCCTGCAGCCTCACCACCCTGTCCTGCAACCGCTCGTCCCTCTGGGCCTCCAGGTGTGGAAGGACTCCGGCTCGGAAGAACACCTGATGGAAGAGGGGAGGCATTTCAGTGCATGGTCTTCGGAGCCCCGAGGGCACGACACTGAGGCCGTTACGTGCATGGTCCAAATATGATCATGATGGGAGGGGAGAGAAGTTCCCGAGGAAAATGAAGGAGGAGAGAAATTCGAAAAGAAAACTTTTGATGATTCAAGAAAATAGCAGGGAGAACGTAGGTGTTGAACCACTTACACGGTCATCATATTTCTGGGAAATGATGTCCAAGAGTTTGAAACGCCAAACTTATTCATGCCGCGAATGTTCTTCCAAATAAGTATAGTTTTTCAACACTCAGTGGAGGAAAAATACCATTGATAATATAAAAATCCCTCGAAATAATCCATAAATAATCACTCGAAATGTGCATTTGTGTTCTCAGCCAGATCACCTACAGTGATCTCTCTGGACCGGCGGGGATTCCTACAGTAATGGTACAACTAGTTTCAGAGACTATGCGTTGAAACTAGTTGTACCAAATAACAAAACGTTTTGGGGAAAATACATGGTAATCTTCTTTCAATAAGACTATTTTCCTATTCTCCAGGATGCTAACAACCTGGAACAGGACCCAGAACGCTGTCCCTTTATCACATTGTCTTCCGCCTACGTACTCCACTCATAGAAGTGACTTCGCCGGCATATTTATCAAACGCGTAGATTAGACAGAATGGATACACTCGATGGTATCAGTTTTAACTACGTGGAAATTCATTCAAAACTCGTTGTACCGAATAAACAAGTCTTGGGGAAATAACATATCATCCTTCTTTCATTCGAGTTACAACAGAACCTAATATTCCCTCTCATCCCACACTTTCGACTTCCGCAGTTCGTGGTAGATATATGCTCTGCTTCATCCAAATAAATTTTTTAACAGTCACTGAGTAACGTTTTACAGATAGTCCAATTTTTGTTGAAAAAGGGATGCATGCAATAAAAGTCTGTCCGATAGGTTTTCTCAATATATCGCATTAAAATTTGGCATCCGCCACAAAATTATGTTAACGCATCGCATCGATGGAGAGAACAATGGAAGCGGCATGAAAACAATTGACGAACGATATGACCATGGTAGTAGGAAATTATATGACATTGGCTAAGTATTTTGAAAACAAGAAAATGATGTCAGTTAGCTACTGCATCTTTCTATGTTTGGATTCTACAAATTAATAATCAGCGTATGAGGCGCAGCAATTATAGGAAAAGGATATGTTGATAAGGAAAGGGATTTATGGGATTAAGAGCGAGGATATTCAATTGGCTGCATCCACGAATTGTTCGTGAGAAAGAGGATCTCATAAATCCACAATGGGGCATCCGTCCATTATCATCGACACCTGTTCATCTAATTTCATGATCAGGATTGGAAAGACACGATAATCGGATTCTAGTCAAAAATATATCGGTTACAGATTAGAGTACTTGCGACTGCGATATATGTATTTTTTCTTATCTAACGAAAGATTACCTTGTGGAAAGAATACCGTTGTAAAATTTCTACAAAACATTAATTTTACAATTTTATAGAGTGCCATTAATTAACACGGTATCTCACTGGCTTACTCACTTCGAAGGGAAGATCATTGCATCAAATGACATCGAAGGATTTTATTAAAATTCAAATAAATAACGTATTAACGAGACATGCCTACTCTTTAATTTTTTAGCTCGGTATAGATTATATAGTAGGTCGAAACCTTCAGATTTCCGAAGGCAAAAAAAGGTTTTCAAGAGGAAAAGATATGACAGTGAATACATCTCTCTGAAGAACTGGCCACTTATATAAGAGGGGTAGGCTTGATAAACAATGAACTCTGTGGAGTGTTAATAATACGAGAACCTCGTAAGAACCTCAAGTAATTACGTCGAATTGGAGACTAAAACCCGTTGAACAAAGTAACTTGTACAATAGGTCTTTTTTAGAGATCTCTAAATAGATGAGACGAAAAATTCAACAATTTAAGAGTGTAAAAATCATTCGCCTTGACCGGGATCGCTCGATGTCCGGCCGAGTAATTGACCATCCCGGTCAAGGTGATTGATTTTTACACTCTGAAACTGTTGCATTGTAATGCATATTAGCGGATGACTCCGTCTAAAGTTACTGTTGCGGCATCTCCCGCAGTTTCTTGGAATTTGTCAGTTGAACAATGATAAGATAATTGTAGTTCGTCGCACTTTTTCCACCGAGGCTATAACGGATGCCGTCAAACCTTGCCTCGGGGCCGAACGTGAAAGTACACCACGGATAATTCACAACTGCTGAGGGCGAGTTTTGGAACAGAGTCTCGGATGCCACTGTAAGATAAAAGGACCATTCCCATAGTGAAATAAACACCGTGAGGTATACGGGAACGAGTTTTTGTGGCCGGGAGTTAACGGGGAAGGAACAATCCCTTCTCGCAAAATGACAAAAAAATACTTCGCTAAGCCCGCGTTGCGACCCGGGTGTTTTACAGTCTTCAGATATGGTCACTGACTACAGCTAGGCAAGAGGGAGGAAAACAGACTCCCCTCTGTTCCACAGTTCTAAATTTTATTTTAAATGAATTATTTTACAGTGGAAATAATTTCAAACCGGATACGAAGTTGGCTATTTGGCAGAAGAGCTGACATTTTTAATCCCTGTATGAATCAATGTATCACGCTTAAAAAATAAATGATTTCAAAAAAATGCTGATTACTGTTATAATGACGTTCTAAGGATGAGATTCTTTACCACTCCTGCCTTTACATTCCACGCCACACGTCATCGTAAAAATCAACTTCGACTCCTACGCAAGCAGTTCCTTCCCCCAGAGGATTCGGGAGTACATGATATTAGGAAGGAATAAATTATGGCGTCATCACCTTATTATTATTATTACGTAATCTACCGGTTAAGGTAGGTTTAGGATGGACACAAATACCAAATAAATATCTCTTAACAAAACACAGCCCAACATCCTACTCTACATCAGGTCCCTCTTCATCTCTGAGTACCTCCTTCCTTCCTTCATACTGTTTAAAATCCCTATCCTGTTCCTGCCCTTTCCCCGTTAGCCTAACATTCTCCCCTCTAGTACAGTCTTTAACATCCCACTACCGATCAAAACGCCCTTCATCCATTTCTCCTGTCTCCTTATGATTTCTCCCAACAATCCCCTTTCCTCGCCCACCATACGTAGCACTTCCTCATTTGTTTTCTTCTCGGTCCATTTCACCTTCTCTATTCTTCTCCACACCCACACTTCAAAAGCCACCAATCTACATATATCCTCGTGCGCCAGTGACCACGTTTCCGCGGCGTACATAACTACGCTCCATATCAAAGTTTTGACGAGTCTTTTCTTTACATGCTTACTCAACATCCCTGTCATCAACTCCCTCATCCTAATGAAAGCCTAGCGCAATTCTTCTCCGCGGTGCGCCGCGAATCGTCCAAAGCGGGGAACTATTATCCTTCGTGCGCCGTAATACGCGATGCAAGGTTACGTAAGGAGTCACCTCTGGACCGTCGGGTGGCCACTGAAGAGCGATGGAATGGATAAGAAGAAAAGGGAGAATTGGTAGAGGAGTGGAAAGGCTGTCCATTAGGGGCAGTTAAAATACATGGACGCATTGACATAATGGTATAATTTATATCGCAAATTTTTCTATTTTTGTTAGTTGGCATTTTTAGTTAGCAGGGAACCTTCCAATAGGTTTTCCGGTATTACTTTCCGATGTGAGGCAAATTATTTTATTAATTGATTCAAACTAAAAAGTAACGGTTCAAAAAACTTTAGAATTTAATTATCTTAGATACTAAAACGGTTAAAGTAATCAGCGTCGGAATTAATTACCACTAATACGCCAAGCTAAAATGACGTTGCATAACTTAAAAATACCAAATCAACAAAATACACTGTGTAAATTTGAACGTAATATGATCCAGTATGAGCATATTTTACGGCGGAAATTTCACGCTGTGTTCGACAAAATTAATCCCAAGATGGAGGATGTTGACGGAAACAACGAATTTCCGGTATTATCTTTCGCGAGGTAGGTTGCTATCATATACTTTCTCTGTTTTTATGATTATATCAATGTGTTATTTCTTAAATGACGAAGTGGACTAGAGAAGGGAGGGTCCTTCCCGAAGCAAAGAAAAGTTTACGGACAACTAGGATATCAAGGGTAGTTTTGCATAGCTCCGAAACGTGGTCGTAGATACAAGAGGATGAATGTAGACTGGATGATCTTGAGATGTGGGTTTGAAGGAGGACGCAACAAAATTAAGTGAAAAGAAAGGCAAACAAACGAAGATGGTGCTAAGCGTAGTAGACAAAGATTTAGAAGGTTTTAGAGTATAATTCGAAAAAGGTTAATGTTGACCTATACCTTTTGGCGGAATCTCTCACAGTCAGATTCACAATTCCTACACCCAAAATACGAGACGCTTTCACTTTGTGTCGATCTGTCGAGCATTCATACGTCAGAAGGTGGTCCAGTCGTACCACAGGTTCATTCGACCACTATTCACGCGAATCGCTCATTTGAATAATTTATGACGCTTTCTATACGACTCATCCATCAATGATTGATTAAAACTGTGAATTTCGCAAATGTGTATAAACTGAAGTCGATACGAGATATCACAGAATAAATAAGATTTTATTTGAACATTTCTTCAGAATTAGTCACTCCGGCCTGTCATAGAAAAGGATGGGAGTGGATTGGAGGCTTTTGAGGGGCGTGGCGTGGAGAAGAATGGAAAAATAAAACGGACAGAAATGAAGGAAAACAGAAGAATGAGTGTTAGGAATGGCTGATGAAGAGATGAGGTGGTTTGGAGAAATTCATAGAAGGCACGAAAAGTAGGCGCAGGGCATAATGAGTGGAATGGCATTTCTTCAGACTGGGATAGAGTTGAGAATGTTGGGTAAAGAGCCAGACGGAGGAAGAGACGAGGTCAGAAAGGTCTTATAAATATTCTTTCCAGTCCTTCCACACCACAACGTACAAGGCTTGGAAAATATTGGAGCGATCGTAGCTTGAATAAATGCAATTCTAATATCCAACATCTCTCGATAACTATTGGTCATAAAATTTTCTAATTGTATTAACATCACGAATGTCTATGCAGGGGAATTTTTGTTCAATAGATCGAACCGTACGTATTGTTTCGCGATAGGACATTACTCTAGGTCTTGCGTATAACGATCGGTAATTGTTATACCTGAGTTATTCCAATTTCGACGGCCACTACTTCCGGTGGCGACAGGGAATGAAACTACCAAATGAAATCCGACGGCCGTGGAATAATAATTGGCCACGCGAATCCGTAACTGCCCGAAGATCCGCGTCCTGTTTGAAGTCCTACAGCGGCAAAAAAGAGGGAACCGAGTCTTCGAGACGGAACTGGCCCTGGTTGGATGGCGGGAATGGATCGGTGCAGTGCGGGGAGGAGATGGAGGGGGAGGCAAGGGGCGTGAAGGGATGCGGACGCGGCCTCGTGGCATCCCCCGTGGCACTTGGGGCCTCCCAAGCCACGACGGAAAAGACAAAAAATTAATTGCTCTGTGCGACCTACAGACCCTGCCATGCTGTGAGTTTATCAATCAATAATCATAGACTTTCATTAATCACTAATTAGTTATAACTATTGGCCATGGACAATAATATTCATTGATAGTTGGCTTGATGTTTATCCAATATATATATATATATATATATATATATATACAATTTAAAGATTGACACAACAATACACTACTGATTAATGTTTATTTTTGTAATTGAACTCACAAAATGATCGCGTATAAACAATGAATGTTAGTTAAATGAAATTCTCACATTTCTTTAATGTTGGACAATTGTTTTTATGTAATCGTTCATTACAATGAATCAAATGATCAAATTATATAATATTGTATTACCAAAAATTCGATTTATTTGTTTATTTGTGGAATTAGAGCTGCTTCTTCATCAATAAAACCTTTCTTTTACTTGGTTATAATTGTTCCCAGTTGTATCCGTGACAACAACGTCAACAAAAATAGAATTCCAAATAAAAAAGATGGCACGTTTCAGGAACGGCATTTTCTATGCCACCCCCTCCGCTTTAAGCCTGTCGCCGAGCCAACGCGAAGTCTTATAAACTCTGGGTAAGTCCTGATGTGCATCCATTTAAATTAACATCAAGTTGACCTCCTTGTCTAACTGCAATTATTCATCATCTCCCAACTGTTTGCTTGCGCAAATAGAGTGCGTTTTGCCTTAGTTTTTCATGAGATGACTGACTACATAATAGGACCCCGGTTACCCAACGATCCAGCCACACACCTTCGTGGCCACGGCACACGCCATAGCACACGGGGGATTAGGTATCGATACCAATGGCAATAATATGTAGCGATTGACAAAAAAACTCCAACATTGAAATTTTGGACACCAGGTGACGGTCATTGGGGTGTCTTTCAGATTAACTTACTTAGTTGATAAATAGATAAAGAACGTACTACGGCCGAGTGCATGGAAAGAAAGTAAAACCCAAAGCCGTACACTTAGTTGACCTGCATACGTATACTCAGACTGAAACAGGAAGAGGTCACTGGAGAGACACTCCTCGTCGTCAGGTGAGTGTTTGCATTGCAAGAGATGGGAGGGAGACGCTTTTGCGTGAGAGATGATGAGAGAAGGGGGGGGGGGTGGATAGGTAATAGCGATGGGTAATTTATAGGAAGTATTTTATGTTTGTTTTGGGCGATTCCTTTTCGTTTTGGAAGTTTAAGTAGAAGTAACGTGCTGCTGATAATGCCCAGTTCGACTCTGACTATGGGCTTATAGCGTATCTTGTCGTACGATGTGGTTTCCTGATTCGCAAAAGAATTTAGTAACTTCTGTTTTACCGCAAAGACAGATTATAGAGTATTAAGCCTTGAATTTTACCTGAAGATATCGTCCCGTTTATCCAATGCTGCACTTTATTTGTAGTTGGTAGATTATTCTAATAATGGAATATTTCCTTCTAGGTTACCGATCACATAGGTATTATCTGGTTTGCAAACGCGATTTAGGAGTCTAATTTCAGTATTACGTCAAGACGCGTGGTTACTTTCGGACATCCTCCGTATTTCGTGAATAATTTCTTCCTGACACAAACGCCTTAATGCCAACCATGCTCAACTGAGTACTTATTTCAACGAATCGAAATTTAAAAATAGTACCTCTCATAAACAGCAAACATCTCGTAAACTACCCTAACTTAAATAACCAAGATGTGAAAATATTGATCACGGGCTTCCAAAAGGGCAATTTTAGACGGCATAGTTAGCATAAAGTATAATGATGTCCAGATTAGAAGATCACAACTGTTTCAAGTATCCTCCATCAGACCTTATATTCAGTGTGTGGTCAGGTTCTGAAAGGCGCCCAGATAGGTTTCTCGTGCATTTGAATTCTCTCAACTCCAATTTTAAAGTAACGTGTGATAAAAAGGAAAAAGGTTCCCTGAATTTCCTTGACTTATCCATTTCTAAAGGCAAAACGTTGGGTCGCCCAAAACATTCGGCATTTCCAGCAATGATCCACCGATAAACCTCCATTCCTGTGTTAGGTTCTAATGAATATAAGGAACTAGAATATATTAAAAGGATATCGGTTAGCAATGGCTATTCAGAAAGTGGTAAACAAACTCTATCGTAGGAAACCCACCAAAATAGCTGCAAACAATATTTACAACCATGAACAAATAAAAGATTCCACTGCCAAATAGCGACGTATCTCTATTTAGGGAATATTTCCCAAAAAGTATGCAAGAAATTGCAAAAAGAAAAAATTAGACGAACATTTTACAATAATTCATGCCGAAAGAATCTGATCACCTGGTGACATAAAACCCTACGCCACACGCCCTTGCGGGGTATTGTGCAGATGTACATGTATCGAATCCATAGAAACTGAAAATAATTTTCACTCTTGCTTGCTTCCAGGGTTGCTCTTATTTAAGGTATGTTTTTTATACGTCCTTTGAAATTAATGTGACCTTGTGCTGTCAGAATAAAACTTTTATCAGCTCATTACACGGATAAAAAATCTTGCATCATTTTCGAGTGAAATTGCTTGAAAATGACGCACGTTCGTTTAAACTCGCACAGAAAAAGTTTTAACTGTCAACGGCAAAAATTTCAATCCAACTCCAAAAAACCACGAGAGAAATTTGTCACCGCATCTCACCTGAGACACTATTAATTATATCTTTCGTTTAATTCTTACATCGGCAGCTATTAGTACGAGAATATAAAGAACCCGATAGCTGGGAATAATGAAGTTTCTTCTGAGCGATAGAAGAAAACGTGTGCGAGAAATGACGCCTGCGAAAAAACGTTCGAAGCAAAAGGTCCCTTGGGTCAGGGGGCGTGTGGCAAGGGCGCCACAGATAAGAGGGAATATGCAAGTGGTGCAGGATTGCGTCGAGATGAAGCGGAAGGGGAGGGACGGAGAGGAGTCTTGAGGGCTGCGGACTCGGCGAGATGAGAGCGAAGAGCCTGCTATCGAGTTCCGAACACATACTACACGACGCTGAGGCGGCGAAAGATAAAGAGAACCCGAGGTGGTCGAGGAGGAGAGGGTGGGAACGGGGGGTGGGAAGGGGAGGAAGGGGGAGGAGGGGGCGGGCGGCAAGCAAAGGAGGCATCGACAGACTGAATGCCGACGGAGGAAATTGGTATCTTCTCTTCGTCAAGCACACACACATCCAGAGCGTTAGCCTTCAGCCAGCATTTTCCAACCGTAAATTAGAGTGCATTCCACTTTATTCATTACAGAATATCCAATTATGTCCATAGAAATCATACTAAATTTCATTTTAAGTCATGCAAGATCATATTTATGCTTAGTGGAAAATACGCACAGGTTCCGGTGTTGCTGCGAAACAGAGGAGTTACGCACTCCGCGATCAACCAACTGTTGACAAAACATTGCCGCGGAAGAGGGAGATTTTTCATCTATGTGAAAAGATTGCTTGAATTTTGAGTTTAAGAGAACGTATCGATGGCTTAACTGACTTAAGCACTCGCCCTGACATTAAGGGATCCGGGTTCGAATCCCGGTCACGGCGAATGATTTTTACACTCTGAAATTGTTGCATTGCATTTCTTGAATGCCATCGCCTTTTGCATAACAAAAGAATTTTGCACAACGCTTCCGGGAATGGCAGTTTTTTGCATAGAGTGTTGTGATTTGGCATATTTGGAATGCCGTCCGCGTTCATTTTGCTCTCGCAACGCGAATAAATCGATCCTGAAACACCTTCGTCACCATTTAGAGATACCTTTTATCGCCATTGGATCATAAAATAAGATCAAAACATAATTAATAAGTTTCCATTTGGCAATACCGGGCACCGAGGATATATTTCATAGATTCAGGATTGCTCGTCGAAGTTTTACGTGCAATTCGTTCAGTGCGACAACTATTATATATTATACGAAGCACAGCTAGGCTAGTTATGTCTACGTACATCTAGTTTATCGGAAAAAATCGGCGTCATCAGCCTGAAGCCTAGCTTTAATAGGTTATGGTAAAATTCATATCGAACTTGCATTGAGTTTTGTCCCAAAAAAATAAAAACTTTTAAGTTTTTCATTTACGTACTTACTCTCAAACGAAAATGTACACTAGTTAATGAATGTGCGTAAATATGGGATTCTTATGCAGATTGCATTCCGACATGGGATTTGTGATGGCACTCTATAAAGGTTAGAACAGTGAAATCCATCTGGTCAAAAATATTAGCACAGAAAACTATTAGTTTTATATATATATATATATATATATATATATATATATATATATATATTGAAGAAGGCCTCTGAGAGGGCCGAAAGCTTGACCAATTTACCGTGTGAGTGTTCTTTTAAATGTGTCTATTCTTTTCTATTTGTGTTATATTGTGTCAGCCCATTATTGTGCCGCTCGTGTGAGTTTTTCCGTACAATCGTTATATATATATATATATATATATATATATATATATATATATATATATATATATATATATATCTAAGTCAGAATTTTTCTCTTCTTTTTGGGAGGTGGAAAGGGAATTTCCAAACTAGACACATGCCCCTCACAAACGATCCAAGAAGTGGAAGATCATAACTCACGGGCGATGCTGTTACAGTGTAGAAAGTGAATGACTTAAATCCTATTGGACCGAAGAGCAAACATCCAAATTATCATGAATGAGACTGATCTCAGCTACAGCAGGATGTGAAAAATTATTCATAAAGAATTGCAAATGCCAAAGGTGTCAGCATGCTAGGTTCCACGACTACTGATTCTCTTTTTCAAAAGCAAACACGGCGGGACCTGCCATCCCAGATAAGCAGTAAGGCTTTGAAATTACGCGCCACATTCACCCTATTCTCCCAATCTCACTCCAAGCGACCTTTGCTTAATCCCAGAACTAAAAAAAACCATTGCGGGGACGGAGGTTTGACAGGTTTTCGATGAAATCTGCTGAGTTCTGCAATGACGGCCTTCGAAAGGTCAAGAAACGCTGGGAGCAATGTATAACTCTGGATGGTGATTATTTAGAGGTCTTAAAAATAACAAATAAAAATTAAGTTTCTATCCCGATTATTTTTAAGTAATAATTAAACGGTTACGACAAACCCCCACCCCTGGATGCCGTTAAGATTACCAAACTTGCTGCGAGTCCACCAGCATCCATCATTTCATTCATTCATATTACCTATTTCGATTTCGGACGGTCCCTAACGACTATTAACTTCTAAGCATTGCGAGAACTTCCTTTTTCTTCGCCCTATATAATTATTTCTTCCTATATTTCTTAGTAACTCATTCCTGCCTTCACACTTACTAAAAATGCTATTTATTCCTCCACTCCAGTTACCCCAACGTTCTTCTTTCCATCACGGCCTTCAACATACCACTACCTTTCATTATATCCACTTTCTCGGCCTTTTTCAAATTTCCCCCAAATAACATTCTCTCTTTCCCAATACTATTCAAAACCTCGTCGTTCGTCTTCCTTTCTGTCCTACTTATTTCCTCCATTCTCCACCACACCAACTATTCAAAAGTCTCCAATTGACAATAATCCTCTTGCCTCAGAGACCAGGGCTAAAATCCGTAAATATCTACGCCCCATTCTGATATTTTTACTAAAATGATCCTTGAGAGAATCATACATTCTCTTCTTCTTCTGGCAAATGCTTCTTTCACTTACATTGTTCTTTACCTCCTTTTATTTCTCCCTTTTATTTCAAAATACAGCCCGAATACATGAACAACTCCAACTCCTCCAGTTTATTCCCTCCCATTATAACTCTAATTTAGCTTCCCTACTTCACGTGAATCTCATTACCACTTCTAGCATTCACCATTATTTAAAATCCTATCGAGACAGCTCAACAAATGGTTTCAATATGGCTGCGTAGGTTTTCGCGGCGGTGGTTTGAAGTACTCTGCATTGTCGGGTTTCACCGCGTCGTTGTTTGATTCAGACAACAGTTTCGCTATTCATCTTCGACCTGAAGACGCCGAATGCAACTTCGGCGAAACTGTTGTCTGAATCAAACAACGACGCGGTGAAACCCGACAATGCAGAGTACTTCAAATGGTTTCAATTCTACAAAAATGCGACTCAGGTTCGACTGAGAGTATAGCTGATATGATTTCCTTATTTTTATACTCAATACAAAAAAGGCCAACCAAGGTTTTTTATGCTAACATTTTGTACTACATCTACAAATAATCAACATTTGTGCAATAGACACATCTGTGGAATTATCCAGCAGTAAATCAAGAGATACGTAAGTGAAAAATGTTTGATGACGGTCGTAGGCAATCTTGGGCGAATAAAAGTTATCCCAATGGAAAACTAGTCATCTTGAACGTTGGAAGAGTTGTATGGTAACAAAATTCTATTCATTCCTGGAGTAAAACCATTTCAAAAGGGTAGCGGCAATCCATAACTTTTTATACGAAAAAAGGCTGTCTAACGAATGACCGCCACACTAGCGATACATTCGGCGCGACAAAGTGGGACTTATAAAATAATGCATGCTTTCTATTCCCATCCGCCGCCAAAAGTCGCTTCCCCGATTCCTCCGAGTGCCGCTTTCGATAATTTCATTTCGATAAACGTGCGGGACGTTTTAACGCGAAGGCGGGCCTTTGGAACGGCGTCAACGTCTTCCAAAGTGGCGCTGCCCTACTCTCCTTTCACCGGCTATTTCAATCGACGTCGAGACGCCCCACTGCACCTTGCCAACAATGGCAAAATTTGCAAAAAAGACTGACTTAAAGAAAGGGTCCGGTTCCGGATGAGTTCTACCGGAGTCATTTTTCCCCCCTCTCGTGGTTCCGGTTGCCCGCTTTGATGTCATGTCCCACGGAAAGCCGAGGCCTAACCACTCAACCCCTGCGCCACAGCTTCGCGCTGCTCCCCTCTTTAAGCTTAAATGAGTCTTGGACATTTACATCCAACCACATTAAAATATTATCTGAGACCCGTGACTCAAAACTGATGGCAAAGTTACAAGTGCTCACTAGCAGACAACATAAGAGCATATTATTTGCAAAAAACTCTTACAACAGATAATTACGCACTAATGGATCCAGAGGACTTATTAATTGTTTTGAGGCATTATGAAAGAGGCATAGGTCAAGAAGTCACTATTTTTAACCTGAGATGATGGGAAACGACAAAGTAGGAGGAAAAATAACCCATTACGCATTAGCCAAACGAATAAAGTAAGCGGTGAATATTCATTAATGTTAGTGAAATGGAATCCTACAGTCCCAATAAAATAACAAGCATAGAACTTCAAAGTGATGGCTTCTATTCAATAGTCAGTGTAAACGCGCCAAGCATTGAATTATCATGATACTTCGAGTGAGACAAATAATAATTTCAGCCGGCAGTTGAGTTGACTTAAGAATGATAAGTGCACATAAAATAATAATTATATGGAAATAAATGAGGAATTTGAAATGTAAGTAACGTGGAGCGCTGGAGACCCAGAGATACGTAAGAGGACGGATTCATTAACCCAAACCTAGGGCAACCTTGACAAGACCAAACAAGGGAATGATATTAAAAAATAATAAAAAATGTAATGCCAAAAAAACAATATATACAATAAAACATAAAAATCTGACCCAGACAATAATAAATTGAAATTAAAACGCCGTTAGCAAAGCTCTACGAAGAAATCTTAGTGTCCCTAGTTCCAAAAATTAATTTAAACCCCTCGAGAGATTATTTTAGCCCCATCAGTTTTTGTGATAATGCTTTATGACGTCGTCTTCTTCAATTTCTTAAGGGGGGGGGGGGGGTCAGAGGTTCTTTCAGTCGCTTTGGGCACTACTATGTGTTGCGTGGTATTAATAGCAACGAAACGAGCCAAACAAAATTTTCCGTTCGGTTTCATCTCTAAATGAATCATTCGTATCATGGAAATATGACGAATAGATGCTCCAATTGTTGAACCCTGATATATTTTGGGAATTAGGATGTGTGCGGCGATAAATATGCTTCCCCCCTCACCTCCTCCCTCTTCCTCGCCCCAACATCCATAGCCACCAACGAAGAAGAAGACCCGTTTCTCTTCCTCGCCAAAGAATCCTCGATCTTCACTTCGATCCTCAGAGGGGGGCTCGGCCTCCACGCCGCCGGGGGCCAACTTCCGCCCCCCGCACCCTTCCCGGGCGCCATCCGCCTCCACGCCCCAATCCACCTTCTTCCTCTCCACCGCCACCTCCTCCTCCGACAGGCCCATTCTCCACCTCCCCCCTCCTCCTCCACCCTCTTCCGTCCCCCGCACACCCTCCGCCGCGGGGGACACGGAGGAGGGCGGCGCGTCCTCCGCCTCACTGACCCCGGCCTCCTCGTAGAAGCTTATCAGCTTTTCCACGGGGATAGGCAGCCGGGGAATGAGCGCCAAGGCTGGGGACGCTCGCGGAGGTGACCGGGCGGAGAGGGAGGCGGGGGACGGTGGGGCCGTCCGACAGCCTCGGCGGCGGTATCTTCCCCCGTCGGCCACGCGGGGATTTCAACGCCCGACCACGGGACGGGCGGGGCAGGGGCGGCACCGGTGGCGGGGTGGGCTCGTCCTCCACGGCCTTGGGCGACCTCCCCCGCCCGGTCGTCTGCTTCTGTAGAGGCTCTTGCTTGGGGCCGGTCTTTGCGGTCTCCGACTTGGGGTCGCCCCCACCACCAGCAGGACGGGGGGTTGGGCGAGGATTTCCACGAGGGCATAGCCGGGCAACCGTTGGGAGGCGGAATGGCGGGGGATCCTCGAGGTCCAGCTCCCGCCGAAGGGGGTCCGTGGTGGCGAGGGTGTCGGCGGGGGCGGTGGGCGTGATGGTGGCCGGGGGTGGCGGAGGATGCGGTAGGCTTCCATGGCTATTCTCTTGGCGTCGAGCAGGAAGGCGAGGAGCAGTGCGAGGAAGACGAGAACCAGAGGCAGGGCGGAGGGGAAGGGGCGAAAAAGACAGGCCAGCGGCATCCGGATGGGGTGGGTGGTTGGGGGATGCGCGGGGGAGGTGCGGCTCGTCGCCTGGGGCGTTCCCGCTCGCCTGGGCGGCACGCGATACTCAGCACTTTTGATGACACGCACACTCTTGTCTCTGATCCAATGTTACCCTCGGCGAAATCCGAACGGGCAAACAGTTCTCGGAAGGGCAAACAGTTCTTGGAAGCATACGATTGCCTCGAGTATGGAGAACTCCAGAAAGGAAAGTGAGCAGCCGTCACACGAAGTTGACTTCATTCAACTAATAAGGTTTCCGGACATATTTATCTTCCTGTGCACCAATTTAGATGTCTCACTCAAAATAAAAAAACCATTCCCCACTTTGCAGCGGCTACAATTGATGAAACAACCACTTGGTCAATACGGAATGGCAAAATAAGTTACGCAAATTTTATAATTAAAAATGAAGATTCGGCCATCAGTTAAATAAAATCTTCTTCGTTACGGAAATAATTACAATCTCATTTAAACACAGCCATGAATCTGAGAGAGTAAATTTTTTAAAGTCATATTTCCAGATGATAAAAGTTACTTTCATAAAAATGCGTTATTTTCCTCTAAAATCACTATAACCATGAAATAAAAAACGGAAAAGGACATTTGCGTAGGATGCCTGATTTAGAAACTTCTAGCGAGATTTCCTCCGAGTAAAAATTAATTTTTGAGATGCTATGAGCAGGTTTCAATGCTAAGATTTATGGAACGAAATAAGGTACCAACTAAACCATTAGCACAGAAATGCTAATATATTACAAGATAAGTAATCTGGGCGGAAACGGTGAGACTGGCGCATAAAGAACTGTCCATTAAGCGTACTCCAAGAGCTGTGATATAAATCACAAAATGGAAGTGATGTCACTGGCAAGGAAAACTGGTCCTGATTCAAAACTCGGCGGAAAAACCATCTCGCGTGGAACAAGTTATTCTCGTAGATAATGAAGGCCACAAATCATTTTACAAATACGACCTTCACGAAGGCTAAGCACAAGCTTAATCTAGGATAACGACTCTACAACCACAACAGCACCAAGCACACAATATGTCGCCACGCCGCCTCTCGCAGTTGGTACGTCTCCCGATAAGCCGTCCACACACACACACGCTCAACACCCCCCCGCGACCACCGCCGAAATGGCCAAACGCCACCGAAAAACGAGAGGAGCACGAAGTGCACGAGAAACCGCACACACAACCCGCGAATGCGACAACGACCTCTTCGTGCTTGCGCCACTGCGACGCGCGCGAAACAAAAGGACTCTTGCTGCTTGGCTGCAACCACACACCACCACACGGCAGCCTCCTCCTCCTCCCGTGGCACCCCTCTTCCCCCCACCCTCTCGCCGCTCCTCTTTCTCCCCCTTCAACCGGCTACGGAGTGGGAGATGCGAGGAAAAAACGCGAGCGGGGAGGATCGATGCAGACACACACAAACACACACTCAGTAGGCGGCGAAACCGCACTCAACTCTCCGCCCGTCTTTCACCCCGTCGAGACCGAGGTCGAGGCAGGTGGCACCCACCCGGGGAAGGGGGAGCGACTCCAGAGGCGTCTTGGCGGGAGGAGCGCGAGGGCTTCCCTTTGGGAGAGCGACGACGACGGCGGAATGTTCTGGGGGCCGAGGGCGACTGTTGCTTGCCGAGGAGTCGGCTTGTGGAGAGGCGGCGAAGACGGTCTCATTCACCGCGGCGAAGGCGGAGGATTGAACGGATTGGGGAAGGAGGGAGGATGGGTACGGAGGAGGGAGGGCGGAAGGGGACGCACCCGCTTACACAAAACCACACCCACCCACTGCTGTGGTGGGGGGCGGCAGGAGGGTGGGGGAACGCGAGGAGGGAATAGTTGGAGAAACCTCTGCACGATGAACTCTGGGTCGGAGCCTTCGTTTAATCGGCGGGAGATAGATAATGGGTTTATCGCGGCGCCGTTCACGTTCCCAGAAGGAAAGCGGAACGAACCGTTTTTTTAAGAGCCCGTCCACATTCATAATTCATATTTCACACGTTTTCGCTCGAATAGACAAAGGGAAAGAATTTTTCTCTATGAATCGATTCGGCCTCATCTCATTCGTCGATCTTCGTGCTAATTTCACCCAATGAAATAAAATTAAACTCTCGGGAATTCAAGAAATGAAGAGACAATGGTGAGGCCAAACATTTTCAAGACAGTAATAGTCCGAAACGATATCAGTAACGACTGCGGAAAATTAAGGATGTTTGAGAATGAGAAATTATGCCCTCGGTCATCATCAAAATAATAACATCAAGTAAGAGTGGAAGCCAAGATGCTAGCTATTCAAAAAGCGGCAAGGAAAAAAGGAACAATTCCTCTTATCGATTAGGGGAGAATAAAAGAAAGGTTAAGGTTTTATTAAGGCCAGTCAGACTACAGGTGAATGGACGAAGATCATCGCTTCCGGTGAAAACAAAAACTGGAGGCAAAAAATTCCTCTCAAGTTCAGCCTTTGCGCGGTGCACCTGAGATATAGATTGGCTTGGAACTTAATTCAGAAAAGAACTAAGGATAAGCCACCGACCGCCATGGCCGTATGGCCTTGTCGGTTCGTTGGATAACTCCGAGCTCGAGACTTCGAAACATGCCTCGAGAATGAATGAGCAGTGTCTTCATCATTAAAGGTTATCAATCTAAAAAAATGACAAGGACATGTTGTTCCCTGCCGATTTTTGTAATCCTTATCCATCTTCATCATTATTTTAATGCACGTTTTGTTCATCGAAGCTTATCTCTTCATCATATCCCAAGGTCAATAAAAAGTGGATTCCATAAATTCCTACGTAAAGACTTCTTATGTCTAGACCAGCGACAGCACTGAGCACCGGCTGCCTCCGATAGAAACCCTTTTTTTGCGCTAAGCTGATTAATAATGTCTTCCCATACTTTCTTACATCGCTGGTGACCCTGATGCCCGAGTAGCGGAATTCTTCACCTGTTTTAATACGACCTTCCACAGTTGCATTTAAAAATTGCCCTCCATTTTACATAGTACCCTGTAAGTCACCGCTAGAGTGTGTGGTTAAAGACCATTAGATATGTTCATTAAATTTTAGTTTGCTTGTAGGTTTCACTTCATTCAATTCTTTCTCCATAGACTCGTATCCTCGTCGGGTCTTTCTCCCTTCGCGAGTATCGTTATGCCGTGTGTAATCCGCAACTTGATAATCTTTCCTATATGACAGTCGAGATATTCTGGCACTCACCGACGGGCGACTCAAGTCTCACCATCGCCCAGAAACACCTTCAAAAAACAAAATTAGCGTTAACGGATAAGCGAGAAATAGATTGGTAAAGGTCTCGGATCTGTCGGTACGCGTAGACGGCGGCGTTACCTACCTAGGAGTAGTCAAGAGCCTTGCGTCGTCGCGACACGGAGAAATGCAGACGATCGGCGTTACGCAATGAATCACCCCGGAGAACACAATGACCACACGCCCACGGGTGGGGCGACGCCTTCTCGGGGTCGGGGCGGCGCCTTCTCGGGGTCGGGGCGGCTGCTCCCTTCCCGCCCACCCGGCGAGAATACTCTTTTGCCGCTTCCTCCCACTCCGGCCCCGCCTAAGCCCCAGCGACGCCGCCGATCGAAGCCCGGAGTGGGGCACTGCAGACTCATCTTCCGATCAACACAAGGGCGCACATACCAGGTGTCTACGATTCACGATCAAGACGAGGTCCTTTGAGTAGCGCGCTTAAGGTGCACAACAATGCCATCTAATGCGTCCGCCACTTGGTGGACATTTCGATTATTGAGAGCAAATAACTATATGTCCATTAATGCTATTGTATTGTCTTCACAACTCCGTTACAACAAAACACTCCTCTTCAGGTGTTTTACAACTGAAGGCAACATTATTATGCTGTAACCGGGTTTTCAATAAAATATAATGGAAATTGATAAAAAGTTACGAGTATTTTCACCCAATAACAAACTGACCTAGCATAACGGTATGTGACTAAAGTAGGGATGTATGCCAAATTTCGTGTTTAGATAAATGTCACAGAGTCACAATATGTTATCTTCAACATGACCATTCTAATTTAATAAATTAGACCATTTTAATCCCCATATTACTTCATTAGTCAACCCAAAGCGTACACTACGTGTGACTCTAATATCTTCACTTCAGTTCCAAAATCAGGCAACTGATAAGCGTAAAGCAACGTCTTATCCGTAATACAAGGCTCGATCCTTGAGTTATGACAAAGAATATACCATTTATCGAACAATAATGCAGAATTCACTTTAATAAGAACTGCGACGATGTCACCGTCTCAAACAAAAATTAACCCAATGAATTTAACTGAGCGTGGGAAAAGGGAAATACTTAGAAATAAATACCAATAAGAAAATACGCATCGAAGACTGGCTTGAATAACTCGTAACAACAGTCAAAGGTCCTTCTTGTCTTTCGCAACTCTTACGGCCCCTGCCGTAAAGCACCTCTTGAGGCTCTTTTGGCGGGAGCAAGTGACGTGATGCACCGCCCACATTCGCAAACGATAAGCTATAGTTCAATACATTAACGACTGCACGATTTCCGGCATTCATTCTTGTCCTCGAATTTTTTCCGATGTAGCCATCTTATCGCGGCGTCTGGAGAATTTTCCTGCCCTCCGCTGCCAATATCGGAAGCTATTATTACCATCGGTAATCTACGGGTGAAGGCAGGTTTTTGACTGACACAAGCTACCAAACGGTAGAGCGATGATTCCCCTGTGTCTCCTAACAAAATACAAACAGGCATCCAACCTTACACCAAGTCCCTCCTTTGTTTTCCACACTTCCTTATTCCCTTTATTCAGTCCAAAATCCCTATTCTATTCTTGCCCCTTCTTCGCTTGCCTAACATCCTCCCCTCTATCACAGTCTTCAACATACCATTGAAAAAAAACGCTGCATCCATCTTTCCTGCCTCTTTTTGATTTCTCCCAACAATTCTCTCTTCTCCCCCACCATACATAGCACTTCCTCATTTGATTTTCTTTCCGTTTATACTAACATTTCAAAATCCTCCAAACCATCCCTGTCATCCTGCTTCAATGACCATAAACCACATCAGTTGATAACGAGACCATTCGATTTTTCGATAATTTCCACGTCCTTTAAAAACTGATCATTTCAAAACCATCCATTATCCGACCTGTTATACTATAATACATCATTAGGCACGAATGTGTGTTTTTGTACGCACAAATGTACATTTATAAACAAAAGGCCGGTACTTTAAAAACCTCTCACTTCAAGCCGTTGAAACGCTATTGGAGTAATTAATTACATAGATGTTGATGAGGAAAGAATTGTTTTCGCGCAAATTCTGGTCGGGATACATCTAGAAAGAACGCAAGTTAGGCAATGCAAGTACAATTTGCAGGCTCGCTCTCCAAACTCGCAAAGGAACGACGTTCGACGAAGCGCCGACAGGAGTGGGACACACAACTGCGACTTCCAAAACACGAGGAGCTTCGACAACAATCGCGTCGAAACGGGTCATTCGTGATAATTTCCTGGGCGTCGCCGCATTCGAGAAAGAAGCGATCGGCTAAGCACGGAACACCCCGTGTAACGGAGAGCGGAGGGCGCACACTTCGGCTGTGATTAGGGACACGATTCTTCGGAGAAGAAAGACCACGTAGGTACGAGTGTTTTCCAGAGAACAAGAGAAACACGGCGAAGCACCATGGTTCCGTTAGAGCCCGAATCCCCAGGCCCGGCACGCACTGAGCTCCTCAACACTCGGCACGGGCGACGGCCCATCATGCCCCGCGGCCTTTGTTAGGCCTTTGTTGTTATCCCACAAATCGACTACGAGCGAGGCATACGGACTATCAATCTCTGGGAAATTATCACGGTAAACATACTTAGGCGATAATAAAAAATCAAAATGAGTACATTATAGCGGCTCGTTATGGATGCCAAGGATTCCACCCGCGGGGCACGCCTTGCATATCCAGACTTGTCCGCGAAATACGATTGTAGTCTTTAGACACATACGTAGATACTCGTATTTCTGTTTTCCTCGAGGAATGCAACGGCTTTGAAATTGATTCCTTAAAAACCCATAGTACGCGGGAACCTAAACATATTTCATACTTAATGCGATAAGAAAATTTATCTTAAAAAAATAATTGGCCCTACATCGACGAAATGGGGAAAAGGCTGAAATGCTCGCAACGTCCCAGATCCCCTTCGCTCGAGGCGTGACATGAATGCTATGAAGAGAGATTTATCTTGCCGCTACAAGTCACCAGAGAAAGTATCAGTGACAAGAAAAAATCTGTGACCACTACTTTTTTCACCATTCCAAAATAACCACATGAAATGAAAATTTTCTGGCCGCGATAAGGTCATATTAGGGTCAAAATTAGTCTGGTGTGTACTCACCCCCTGCCACACACCCAAGCGGAGGCTTGCAGGGTACTAAAATAAATAAAAATAAAAGCACAACAAGGCGCTTATCAAAGACCGCTTCACTCTCTCAATGAAAAAAATAATTGCAACTGCGTTGCTAAAGTTGCTGAATCCATCCTTGAGGGGGCACGTCTCTACGGAATGTAAGGAATGATTCAAGAATTGTCTGCTTGCATCCAAAAATTCAGCTTAAAAACACTATAAGCCATTTACTCATGTTTTACCCGAAAATTATAATGCCGAGGTGGTTTTCCAAGGCGGAAGCAGACCTCCTCGAGGCAAGGAGTGTGTCTTCCGGTTCCTCACCGTCATTCCGTCTGCATACTATATTTCTCGGAACGGACAATTAACGACGCATACTCCCATTCCTGGCAATCGGTCACGCGAAAAATCACCTCTTCACTGGATCGAGTACTAGTCATTACGAAATATGATAAAGTTTTCCTCACACGTGTAACCTGTCCAAAGCATTCCGTCACGCTTATCCTTAGGCTGAGTTCGGGTTACGGTTCACAATCCATGGATAAGCTGTTTGCAGGCTGTACGGATAAGTTGTGGACGGGGTTTTAGGGAGGGGGGAAATTAATGGGGGAGGGGGGTTTCAAGTGGGTTGGGGGGGGAGAGTTAGGGGGGGGGGGGGTCGATCGGGTAGCAGAGGGAAAATCTCGCGCGGAGGAGGGAATATCGAGGGAACACCGCTTCTCTGCGGCACGCATATAATGTTACGTGCGGAAATTTGACCTTTTACGGAGGTTTTAAGAGGGGAGGGTAGAAATCGACGGCATGGCCAATTTCCGACGGAGAGGGATTAGCGAAGATAGCTTTCCTCGGGGAAGACCCGTGCCTTTCGGCAACAACGCGTTTCTCCGAAATCTACTAAGTGCGCTGCGGGCCACACTCGCTCCGCGTAAAAACCCCGAACCCATAAGACGCATCAAATCGCCGCCTTTGATGCAACACCTCCGCCATTATCTCAAGCGATGCAGTCTTCCCAGGGTGCTCCGAGAGAGAGGTCTAAGATACGAGCGTCTGGTAAGGAGTCCTTGGGGTAAGGATGGCTGCTTCAATTCAGTGGATTACTACGGGTCCGAGTCAAAACTGTATTGACTAATCTTTGAGCGCTTGTTTCTTGGAAAAGAATCATGTCACGAAAATAAAACGGGAATCTATAAAAAACAATCATGATTAATTTAAAATTAAAAAAAAACATTAACACTGTAATCAGCCTGAAGTTCGGTTTGATAGGTGGGTGTTTAGAGCTCACCCAAAACTAGGTGTGTTAAATTCGCACATCAGGTTAACAAAGGAGGCTAGATCCTTCCCCTGCGCCACTTATGGTTCCCCAAGATAGTTTTGGTAACCGAAATACTGCACAGCTCGGGTGAAACTGAGTATGCCCAGAAAGAGGCGTCCAAGAATCGAACCCTGGCCCTAAGGTTAGCATTCCGACTCTCTACCACTTGCCGACCATTCCGACTCTCTACAATGAAAATTGTTTTCAATCAACTTAAGGTGTTGTGTAAGCTCTGTGAAAGCGACAATTACAACAGAATCAAAGGTACAGAAATTAAATTAAAAAAGTATATGCCTGTACCGAGTTCCGGAAGCGCAAATTCAGGTGCGGCGAAGAGGACGCTATACATATAATGAATGCCCCCGGCTCAAATAAATGAGAGACATGGCTTAGTTCCAGACACACAAATTTTAAAATGAAAAACATTCCGTACTTTGTCGGTTATTCAAGAAAAATGCTAATAAATCTTTCAACCTCTAGCAACTGGTACAACCTTCCCAGGCAGGTTTTTATTACGACGGAGACACTTCCAAAAATTACCTACGACCGTAGAATACATGACGCTTGCGACGAAGGTTTATCCTGGTGCATGGACGAACGATGTACAATGTGAGATAGGCATAATAAACAGTAATTGATTAAAGGGAATTCTTCGATTAATTTACTTTAACCCTAAACAAAAACATTCCAATTTCGCTCTTATTAAGGAATCACGATTAAAAAAACGAGGGTACCCTAATTCATAAATGGGTGAGGACAAGCCTAGCTCTGATGTTTGCCCTCTAACGTTCTTCACACTTACCGTTTTCAAATTTGACGAAATTCTATTCCCTAGATATTCATTTTTCAGCACTACAGTGCAATACAACCCTTAAATGTATAGCACAGGAAAAACCACAAACCAAAATATAAATAACGGATAAAATCAATATAATCTCAGGTGTTGCCTTACTATACATTCGAATCGGGATGATATTTTTGCTGAGGAAGCAGGTATTTGAAATTACAGCATCAAGTTCTAAAACCGCTCGGCCTGTCTACAGAGGCTAAAATGCGGCCAGACTAGAGGGAATGCGCGGTCTGAAATGTATTTTTAAAGACAGTAAATAAAAGGGACCTATCCTAATCAACAATACGCTTGGCAAGACGACGATCAACAGTAGAGATGGACCTCAGTATTGATTAATTTGAGGCATTAGAGGTGAAATTTGAACCATAATTTTTGCCATTGGACCAGAAAGAGTGGATTCCCCTTGATTAAACGGGGCGCCCGGCGAGGAATAACTTCGTATCGAACAGGTAACTGTAGTAATCTGACTCGAAACGATCCGATTCATCGATGGTCATTAATAGCCAACGGATCGTGCGATCCTGTAATTCCAATACAAGGTCTTATTCAAATTGGCCTCACATTAAATTTCCAAACACGAAACAAATTCTTGAAGTAGACTGCCACCAACCCAAAATGAAATCAATGAGCTCACCGGCAGAGGCGCAGGAGAGGAGGCTGCAATTTTATAAATTACGGCGAAACATTATTCTTCGTCCCCAGGCGCCGAAAAGCCCTCTCCTTTCTACTATACGTGCTCTTACCGCTAACTACTGAGGTCACCGGCTGTGTCAAGGTGGTTCGTCGAACATTGGGATCGCCAAAGAAACAGAAAAATGACCTCCCCAGTTCATCAAGAGATATACGTATGACTGCTAAATAAATATTTTATTGGGTCCTGAGTGAGTCAAGGTTGAAGTTCAGTTGCCACAGTTTAGAGCGGCGTACTTTATATAAATTAAGACACGCGTTTGCATAATTATCAGCAGAGTTATAGAATTGGGGGAAAGGGTAAAGATTGTTTGCAAACTATTCTGTATCTGATACGCTTTCTCGCGACCAGTAGGAATTTTGACGGTGAAAATTAATCTAATATTTCCTCTAAAAAGATAAATTTCTTAGATGGAAATTTCTCAATATTATCAAATAATTTTCCGTTTTCTATATGAATAAGAATTTTTACGAAACTTTTATCAAAAAGGTAATGGTATAAACAACATTCTACATCGACCAATTACATTATGCGACAATAATGCTATTTCCTTTTTATTTTTTGTTTCCTTTTCTGACTTACTTTGAAAAGCAGTTTTCACTATCGATATTTGAGATACGAAGTCGCGCAGATTTAAATACTTTGCGCATTAATTATTAAAAATCACCCATTTCTTTTTCCCCGAACCCAACAAAATATCCAGTTACCACTTGAGTTTCCTGCTGATTAGAGATCAACCAACGTCGACATGGTCCTAATTATGTCTTTGAACGACATAATGAGGCGGGATTAAATCGAATGCACCGACCAATATAGGTGGTTTAAATTTCTACAATTGCCACTACCGGTACCGAGAAACACCTGGAACTATTTCCCTAGGCAAAGATAGCTACGATAATTACCCTGGGTACTGGTATCGATCAACCTAGTACCTAGTTTTCTTAACCCAGGTACCAAGCTTTTACGATCCTAATAAGTAACAGCGGTGGGAGCTAGTACCTAGGTACCGAGAAATACCCAAGTACGCACGTATCTTATCTGGGATACGGGGCCGACATAGCAGAACGTAGTATTGGTACAAGTACCTGGCCTGGGTACTAGGAACCGAAATTTAGTTTGCCCGTCCTATGTACCAATCCCAGAAGATTTCGCTCAATTCACGAGAAAAACACAATTTCCACGTGGGAGAACGAAGCCCGCTGGCATGAAACACTATCATCCATTGGTTTCTATGCAATATGTTAATGGCATAAAAAAACCGTATCTCCGACCGTGACCAACCACCTCCCATAAATAACTATCACATCTCTGGCAACACGGAAGGCGACAACAGGTTCGGAGAGTCGGGGAGGGAGGGGGAGGAGAGAGAGAGAGAGTGGGGGATGGGGAGGCGCTGTTTATTTTTTTTACTCTCGCGTTAGTCATCGCGATGGGCACTCGGAGCGGGTTGGCACCCACGCACGCACCTCCACGACCACCCGCCCGCCCACGAGCGGCCAAAACCACCACCGCCACCACCAGCACCACCCGTTACTCCGACCTCCACGAAGCCCCTCAAACGAAAGCCCTCCCCTCCCACGAAACACGTCGCAATATGAAACGGCAATCGCCCCACGGAATGAAGAGGAGGGACGAGAGCGGTCTATCCACATGCCATAGCCACCCCACCGACCGACCACCTAACTCCACTCCCAGCCCCCCCCCCCTTTCACTCCCCCCCGCATCCCTTTCGCTATTAATCCGACGGGGAGCTGCTAGTCCTACGGGAGGAGGGCACGTTTCTCCTACGGAAACAAACGTGTTCATCTCCTTCTGCTTCCCTCCCTGAAAGACACCGCGAGGGTATCCGACAGGGGGTGTTAGATCACCAGCCATTATACCTGTAGAGTAGTGATTGTTAATTGATGGCACTGGTTCAAAGTCGTCGTAAGTTATGCTCGGCTATCGATTTGTGCGATCACATGGCTCAACGGCAGCCCTTTCGGGCCAACTTTCACCTTCTCGGTGGGTGAGTCCCACCTTTACCAGGCATTTTACATGGTTGATATTACATGGTATTTTCCAAGAAACATGTGTGTAGTGTAAGTGTTGTTTGCGAGAAGAGAAATATTAATTTGCGATGGGAAGATGATTCCTTATATATCGATCGCTTCGCCAATCAATTTCCCTCAAATTCTTCCCACTTGGGTCTCGCCCATCAATGCAATGCGGCGCTAGGATTACTTCTGTGATACCAGAGTTAGATTGGAATGACTAGCGTTTTGCTAAAATTTCAAGTCGTGGATGCAACATTGTTCGTACTTCCAACACAGCGAGATAATGGAAGCACTCAATACTAATGATAATAATGAATATCCGATGCCATCATTAATAAAAATGCATTTTTTATGTTCGTTCATAACGATTCTTAACGAAACAGATAGCCTCGCTCAATTCAATTTTTGCACTAGGCCTTTCTTTCGCAGGATCCCGATGATGTCTATCCAGCGAGAAAAGCAACACCTCTGCCCTCGAAATTTTCACTCGAATATTTCCGCGCTATTCGTCCGACGAGCGCGTTGCTATCGCCGCTTATGTATTCCGGCCGCGAGGGATCCCGGGGGCGCACTGTTTGCCGCATTCCTCGGAGGTGAGAGGGTATGACGGGGGGAGGGGACCACAGAGGACGCGACCTCCCGTGCCTCCGAAAGCGCGTTCCCCCGGTCATCATGGCGTCACGCGCGCGGGGGGCGCTTAACGGAAAGTGGTGACGAGGAGAGGGCAGAGTTGACTCCGTCGAATACGGGCGAATAAACAGAGAGGTTGGGGTGTCACGCGCGGGGAAAAGAGGGAAGCATCATTGTGTTATGATGAAAGAATGAAAATGCCATCCCACAATGCAACTCCCAAACATTTGGGTAGTAACGTATTTTGACTGAGGATGGGCGTGGACATGCAATTCGCCACGAGGAAGTGTGTCAGGGGGTAAAACACCACCTGCCATTAAGGCAGTTGCTGCTTGTGGTAGCGTTGGGTATCATTTTATTTTCTGTGATTTCGAGCTGTCGCACACGGTGTTCCGTACTCTTGCGGTCTCGAACTGAGCGAGGCAATGAGGAAGGGATCGCATTGACAGTCAACATCCGCCATATTTGTTGAAAATTGCTACGAGAAGAGGGCGTGGCGCGCATGTTGGAGGAATCATGTGTGGACTCGCGAAGGAAGCATGGCAGGCTTTTAGAAATGTTCAGGGCACCTGTGTTTCATTGTGACACACACCGAGGGAATTATAATGACTCCAAATTATATCGGTAGATTCGATCACCGCGATAGAATACGGGAGATAGACACTGTGACTTACCCATTAAAGTACTCGTCCTTCCCTCACACGTCACGCAATCACAATAAATCGAACCCAAACACCCGAATATATTCACGTAGCGACAAGCATTTAATGAATACATACATCAATCACTGCATGATTTATATGTGAATGAATGTTTGAATGTGTACGAATGCTTTTGTGCGTACACGAGGTAATATATATTCGGATTCAGGCATAAATTAAAAGTGGTTCTCATATGGCTGGTACCCTACCATGTCCTGCCACACGCCCTTGGGGATTCCATGTTGATGTACGTAGATCGCTCAACTTTTCACAACGATTTCGACAACTAATGTAATAATTATAACACTTCATTCATTTTGATAAATGGTCCAACCATATTAAATGTCGTCAATATAAATATTACTCAATATATATAAACATAAGTTCTTAAATGTGATGAAGATTGTCACAATAGATTTCATCAATTGAGTAAAAAGGGTTAGCAAGTAACAAGGTATATATACCCTCTTCTTGTAATTCAGGATACACCCCAATTTCAACTGGGTTGGCAGCCAGTTATGCCATCGAATGTTCATGGTATGAAATGAGTTATAAGTTGAGGACAGTATACCATAAGTAGTATTTAGATTTGATTTACCTCTTGTGGAGTAGTTATGGATGTTAGATCTTAATTGCGAAGTTCCTAGATTAACTTCCACATGAATCTCAGAGCCTTAAAGACATATAAATTAAATGCGGTCATGATTCCATACCTAATAAAAAAGGGGGATCGAGATGGTGCGGGGGCTAACGTACTGGCTTCGCACCCTGAGGGCGCGGGTTCAAATCCCGGCGGTGTTGAATATTTTTCAGAGGTATCTCGATCCCTACTTGAGGTGCCTTGTGGAGGGCACTTTGAGTGAGTACGCCGTCCGTCGGATGGGACGTTAAACTGCGGACCCCTTGGCGCCTTTCGTAAAAAGTAGGCTAATGCCGACGCCGGGTTTCCCTCCACTCTTCATCCTTTCCTGTCCATCCCCTATGGCGCAAATGACCTTAGCTGTCGGTCGCCTCCCCTAAAAACTACTACTACTCCCCTAATAAAAAAAGGCTTCTAGGAATCACGTGGTGGTATACTTGCAAGAGAGCGAATAACTCTCTTTTGTAGTATCAAGATTTATGTAACATGTGGGGAATTACCCCATGACTCAACACCATAATTCAAATGGCACTTAATAAGGTATGGTAAAGTGTTAAACGATACTCATTTGAAATGAGAAATAATATGGAACTACAGTCGTCACTAACTTTGGGTGAGCGTTAAAACTCGAATGATCTGTATTTATCTGATAGTTCGATTCGTGCAAATAATAATTTCCGCTGCCTCTCAACCCAGGCTATCCATTACCGATGTGACACTTTATGTTGGTTCGCAACGATACTTCAAGACACGGGCAGATCTTTCCTCTATCCCATTGAATACCAATGACAGGTGCTTCTGCAAAAGATCCCTAACACTCAACGCGCGTTCCTCGTGAGGTGTAAGCAACGAGCAATAACACCTCCACTTTATATTCTAATATTTCCCGTAAGATTATATAGGATGTTTTACGATCCTAAGATGCTGACGTTAGGCGAAAAAATACGCCAGGGCAAGAACAACAAATGGTCGAAAACATGACAGGAATCCTAAGTAAAGTCTTTTTAAAATGATAACTAAGGTATATATTGGAACTAAGATATTGGAATGCGGATTTTCTACGCTCGTACTTCCGACATTTACACTTTTATGAATATTTTAGATGGGTAGAGGATTCGATAATTGAAAGAGACGGCGTACTTTATTTTCGCACAGCCATCGTAAGCAATAATCTGACCCACGAACAAAAATGCTAAAGAAGACAGGAAGTTGGCGCCGAACTCTCCTTTTCGCCTTAGCCTTCATTTCCGAAAGTTCTGCAATGGACCGCCATAGTCTTTCAGGAAAGTGGACAATGGGGACATCAGAGCCTTTCTAGAAGTGAGTGAGATGAAGAAGATTGGATATAGAGAAAACATGGAGGACAGAGAGTAATGAAAATTAGATATATCGCGGGGGAACAGAATTGGCCAATGCGGAAATCCGAGGAAGATAGAAAAATGGATGGAGAAGACACTGAGATAAAAAAGTCGCTCACAGTGGGAAGAAGGTTGAGAATAAGAAAAATAAAAGTTTCACAAGGCTTGAAGGTGGGGGAGGTGTGCGGTATAGTTGAAGAATAAAATAGTTTACAAAGAAGTTATGTTCAATTTATTTCAAAAGATATTTTACCGCAGAAAACAGCTTAAAATAATGCTCTCCGATCCTTTCCCTCCGTTGAAATGCAACTCAATCCTTCTCCATAGACAAAACGCAGCTTAACAACACGCAGCAATTAATTTATCTCTCAAAGAGAAGACAAATCGACGCGGGCAATAGTTGCGTACTCCCAACACCTGAGGGGATGATGGAACCGCGAATAGGCTGGAATGCAGTGACTCCCGCGCGCTCTAACTCCGTCAGACTGACACTCTGAGAAGACTTTAAACAAAACATTTTGAAGGCGGAAGCCAAAATGGAAGACTGCCCAGTGGCGACGTTGCAGAGGTGTCAACTGAACCAACTCAATTAATAGTCTCTGAAAAGGCATTTGCCCACGCCGGGCGATCGGAGTGAATAACATCCGCCGATAAACACTCGGGAATCCCGTCGGCAAGCCTTTCTCAATAGGTATACATACTTGATAACCTGTTGTCCTGCGGCGACAGAATGAATCCTCTGGAATTCGGAATAGGAGACCATATAGTAGTAGTAAGAATACAGGAGTAAAATTTAACTTCTGAATCAAATGTGGCGAATGTGTATTAATCAATATTGTATTTAATTCGCATTAAGTAAAAACTTAACTATTTTCGCAAGAAAAAACAAAAGACTGAAAGGGCTAGTATCACAATACCATATCCCGTGAATTACATATAAACGATAAACATAGTCATCAACCAGTAATGCCAGTTTGGTAGGTGATGGTAGAGTTCACCAAGTACTAAGCCCGACGGCGTGTGACATTCACACATCAGGGTAGGGGAGCCAGTTCCTTTCCCTGTGCTATTTACGGTTTCCCAGGAAGACCTGGTACCCGAAAAATCTCATAGCCTAGGTGGAGCTGAAGGTGACCAGAAAGGCTAGCCCGGGAATCGAACCTGGGCCCTCCGTTCAGTAGTCCAACTCTCTACCCCTGGACTACCGCACTCCACCACCTCCATGCATGTTCCAAAAACTGTCACAGTGGCCATTGTGGGTTAGGCTAGGAGAAAAAGCAATTTGCATAAGCTTTGTACATAAAATTACATAAACTAAGTAGATAATGTTTCAATTTTGACTCCACTTCAAAACTACGCGACAGTTTTGTAAAGATATTATGTAGGGTGGCTTGCGCTTAATATACAGATTTCGATACTCTCCTCACGATAAAAAAACCCTGCCAATATTAACGACGGCGAATGACATCAGCAAACTGGAATTTAGTGTGTTTCAGATGGGATATTAATGAAAGAAATCAACTGACCCGTACTAACATCAAATCATTTGCGGAGAGAGACAGGCACGGAAGTTCACGACAGAGGTCGACCAGATGATAAGGAAATGCCAAGGCACAAGGAATGTGTAACGAAGCGATGAGCATGGAGAGCGGACGCACGCGAGGGAGGGCGTAAGAAGAGCGGAGTACAGAGTGCTTACAACGGGACCCGAGAGCGGAGGTACACGTAGTAAGCAGCATAATGGCTAAGTGCGCGCAATCGCCCACGGAACGAAAGTGATAAGGGCACGGCTGGGCGGACGGGGGGTGGGGGCGCCGCCGGTGATGCACTTCCCGTACGTTCGAAGCGACGCCACTCGCAGGATGCACGTGCGTGGACGAAGGAACACGCACAGCGATGGGATGGGTCACATGGGATGGGTCAACCAATGAGGCCAACGGCTGGATTTATTTATTTATACATAAAACAAATTTATTTATAATTCTTCCCCGCCTTCTCCATATACACCTAACTATGCTATCTCTCTCTCTCTCTCTCTCTCTCTCTCTCTCTCTATATATATATATATATATATATATATATATATATATATATATATATATATATATATATATATATATACTTACACAATAACAAAATTATATATATATATATATATATATATATATATATTATTAGGTAATCTACCGGTTAAGGTAAGTTTTGAATGGGCACAACTATCAAATAAATATTTTATTTCTCCTAACCTCTAATCTTACTCCACAAAAAGTCCCTCTTCATCTCTGCCTGCTTCCTTCCTCCCTTCATCCCGTCCAACATCCCTATCCCATTCCTGCCCTTTCCTCCTTTGCTTAACATTCTTCCCTCTATCACAGTCGAAAGCTAAGGTCATTTGCGTCATTAGGGATGAATGGGGAAGGAGATGAGGGGGAGAGAAACCCGACGTCGACATTAGCCTACTCTTAACGAAAGGCGCCAAGGGGCCAGCAGCTTAACGTTGGCCACGGCACCATTCCAATTCCTATATGCATGTGTGCATGTATATATTATACATACACACACACAAACACACACACACACACACACACACACACACACACACACACACACACACACACACACACATATATATATATATATATATATATATATATATATATATATATATATATATATATATATATATATATATATATATATATATATATATATATATATATATATATATATATATATATACATACATATAATGATAAACGGAATGGCTTCTTATTCATACAAAAATGTTAAATATACTCGCAACATATCCACTGATATTACGTTCTACCTGAAGCGCGACACAGCTAAACGTTAACCTTAAGGGAAGTATCTGCCGCTTCTCTGTGAGTCTTCACTTAATACCCAAGAAAGAGGCTTAACATTAAATAAGGGTTATGTCAAAGGCCATAATCGATTAAATGACCCCTAATCAAACATTCTATTTTGGTTACACAACCAAGGTCCCGTTAAGGAGAAAGGCGTCTTTAATATCTGACAGAAATTAACTTCCATTAATAAAAATACACAAAAAACCACACACAGCATTTTTAAACCGCAAAATTGGCGTCCTATCTTTCCACAGAGTGGCGGAGGGCGAATGAAGGAGATGGTTGCCCTTTGTTTTGATTCGATGCGGAAGGCTGGAAGGGGAGGGAGAGGGGGAGGAGGAGAGGTCGCCGGGCAAGAGAACTCGGCAATTTCCACGAGCGGGGACGGCGGTGCAATTCATTGCAACGGCGCCCCGACCATCATCTCCGCCAATTACCGAAATTAAATTGAAAATCACGCACACGCTTCGAAAACCGTCGCTAATTAATCCGTCCCGAATGAAGGAGAAAGTGATCTCCGGTTAATTTCGTCCTGAGCACGAAGACGAAAATTCACTTCACCGGGAACGTCATTAAATTGAAATTGCTCACTTTTTTTCTCACGAAACGAAATTAATACTTTTCTCTCGATGGAAAGAAAACACAGCTCCTTTTGCGCCAAATATTGTCCCAACATACTATAACATGACTTTGAGAAGTATCTACATCTACCAAACTATTCATATGACTTCGTATGCCCATAGATTTAAATTGATTGCCATGTCAAACTAATTTACCACCGATGTTGATGCAGTTCTTACTACTTGTACCGAAATTTTAGATGCTCAAATTAAAAAAAAAGAAGTGGAGACGTTAGCATTAATATTGCCAAGATCAACACGCTTATGTTGAACAAAACCCAGAAGTTACACTCTTGAAGGCGATATACAAGTATATAGGTAATTGGTAAGTACGTGGCATACAAAAACTGGAATCTAGTTATTCCATACGATGGTATAGATCGATTTATAAATGGAATCAGATGATTTTATTCTCAATTATTATCATAAGGTAAATTACTAAATAGATTAGAAAGGAGAATTAATTATATCCGACGAAAATTTCTCATTCGAGCAGTTTGCATGGCGATGGGAAGTTCTTCCGCTCAAATCGACCTTTTTGTTCTCACGGAAAGCGTTGCAGGCCATTTCCTCAGGCGATAGAAGTTAAGCGGTCGATAAAAAAACACCCACTGGGCCACAGGATATTTGAAAGAGGAAGGTGCTTATTAATCAGCCAGGCCGAGCGTGAAATCATCTAAGTATTTTAGGGTAGTGGAGAAGGATTTATTTTACTTGACGTATTTATGAATATAAATTTGCAAAATTAAGAAAAATCAATCCGCCAATCAGGATTCGTAAGCTGGTGGGCGACTTTCCAAACAGGGGTCGAGTGATATACGAACAACATGGGTGCACTTGCATTGCAATCAATAGGGATAATATTGCGAGCGACGAGGTGATTTCTTCAGATTTCTGATCAGAAAACCATCCAATACTCGGTAGAAGAAATCGCAAGAGAGAAATAAAGCGGAAATAGCGAGAGCAAATAATTCCATTGAAATTCCTCAAGAAATGCCGGTGACAATAATTTTATATCTTCGTAAACATTTTAACAAAAAACGAAAAATTTGAAGATTAAAGAACAGGACTGCGACGAAATCTATCCTTTTCCAATGGTTTGCTGGCGAAAAATCAAGGTTCCCACGATAAGTTTCCAGGTTTAATTACTTGGTAGAAAAATTTCACTTGAAAGCACTTGAAACAGTGGTATTTCGTCGAAGGAAATATTCAACTGAACTCATTGACACTTTTATTACACATTCACCAGTTAACCGTTCCATGCCTTCCCTTTATTATTATTTTAACAGGTAACCTACCAGTTAAGGTAGATTTTGGATGAACACTGCAACCAAATAAATATCTTTTCTCTCCTAGCAACACTACCCAACATCCCACTCTACAACAAGCTCCTCTTCATCTCTGAGTACTTCCTTTCTCCCTTCATTCCGTCCAACACCCCTATCCTATTCCTGCCCTTTCTTTGTTTGCCAAACATTCTCCCCTATTTCAGCTTTCGTTTCATGAAGCATTAAGTGTTCGATTTAAAGCAGGGATGTAGGATTATACTTGCGGGGAAAAACATCCGTTCCATCGAGTCCCATGCCCCTCTGCTGCACCTGTAGCAGCCGAGGAGCCGCCGCAGACTGCATTCGACCCGCACACACCGCCTGGCAGAAGCCGCGAATATTTTGGCGAGGGCACAACGAGAGGAGAGGCCGTGAAGCAGATGGGCCACCCTACCGACCGAAACGGCGTCCCCCACCAACACGAGACCCGCCTACGAAATCGACAAATCAATTTCCAAGTTCTTGTGTTTTGCTTATCCACGGAATCCCAATGATATTAACACTTCAACAACTTACCACAGTTCCGCTTCATTAAGTAATACGTATGTGGTTTAGAACGTCTCAAATTACGTTTCAGTTTTCCTCAAAGAGGATTTGCATACTGATTTGCAGCTATGAGAAACGGGACCCTGGAGTCGGAAACCGCTCTACAAAAATAGGGTGGGAAAATCTGCCTGCCGTAAGTGGGAATCGATGTCTCGTCGACTGATACACTTCTCATTGAGATGCGGAGATTATTGTCACCGGATGCGATATAAGTAGAACGCAAAATTATGAAGGAAAACTCCTGTCGGCTGCGTTTGTGGACTATGCGTAATGGGGCTCTTTTTTTAAATATAAAGCTCTGACATTCACATCTTTCGACTTCTCTTCTTCAATGAATTGCGATATTCTAATGGTCCATCGCAATCCTGGTTACTGGGCTCCTAATCCTCCGCGCGTGGAACAATTTCTTAACTCAGGACATTGGGAAACAACAATGCAAGGAGTAGCGTTTTAGCGGAAATGAAGAACAACATTTATTCATCACAAACTATGTGGCTCCCTGTTATTTATACTACACTCTCAATTACTTTCTGTTTCGTAACTATCAGGTCTATATGCACGGTACGTGACCGCAACTCTTTCTGTACCATGGATACTTGGTGTTGGTGCATCTCCTGTCACAAACCATGCCGGTGGATTGCAAAGTATCGCATAGATGTAGCTGCAGTGGTCGAAAAAATAAAATCTATACCTCATGCCATTTATTAACTATGGTTGAGGACGCAACTTTAAAATATTTAACTTTGAGTGTCACAAATTAGGGCCTCTCTGAAGTATTTCAATGCATTTATTCGACAACATGTGTTGCTATGCATGGCAAAATTGCACACTTTTGTCCCTGTCAACTACTCTTCATTTGCATCCATGACGCTCTCATTATCTAACATTCTTTTTTTATCTCCCTTCAGTTATCCCCGTTTCAATTTGCCGCTTTTACATTAATAATTCTATTAGGTTCCTCTCAAATTCGAAGAGTCTCATGGTTGCCCACGCTACCGGTTGCTCGATGTTTAAACCTCTACGATGAAGGTAGGAAACGATGTCACTCCATTACTCCAATGACTGCAAAATAAATTATAGGACCGATGGCTGACTTTCTCCCGAATGCAATCTATTCGCCTCAATGGCTTCATTTCCATCCATGTCTCGCGCGGCAGTAATTCCACGTGATCTCACCAGAAAAGGACCATTCCTGTTTCCACTCCACCTGTAAGATCACGGACCGACTTCCGCCCTGGCGTCGCTCATCGACCCGGCGGCATTTCCCTCCGCTCTCGCACGCACTCCCTCGCGCTGCACACGACTCGCTCCACCGAAACCATCGCACAGATAAGCGAGCTTCCACTAATACGGAGAACTCTTTCTATGCAAGAGTTATTGCGCAACGTTCCAAAGGCACACACACACACACACACTCTCCCGCAACTTTCCTCAACGAAAGGGCAAATGTGGGAGGAAAATCTTTCGGAATTCCAGAATCAAATAAAGAACAAAATGTTCACTAACCTCAATGGAAGATAGCATCACTTCAACTGCCACGTATTGCTTCCTAAAATATGCTGAAGTTTCTAAAGCGGAATTTCATAGGTACATATTGTTTCAGTTAATATACGAATTCGGTATTTTTAACTTATCTTTTGAAGATTTGACGGGAAATTTTGAGTGAAAAAAGCTATGTTAGGAAACCTTAAAAATATTTTTTGTAATTACGAATAATTCAGTTTAAAAATCGATAGGTATGCTGAAAATCTCAGGAGAAAAAATTAAACTTCTACACGAGAAGCAGCAATAACGTGAAGCCTTGAAAAATATCAAGAGTGCGTATAAAAGATATTTGACTTGAGAATCTCAGAATCACAAAAATATTTTTGCTATTGTGACTGAATAAAAACTCATACAAATCGATTATTATCGTTATTATTAAGTAATCTACCGGTTAAGGTAGGTTTTGTATGGACACAACTACCAAATAAATATTTTGTGACTCCTAACAAAACACAATCCAGCAATCTACTATATATCAGGGATCTCTTCATCTCTGAGTACTTTCTTCTTTCCTTCATCCCGTCCAACATCCCTACATCACACGTGTAAATTTGTATACGACTCCCGAACACATTAATGCATTAATATGCAGCATATATTCCAGTGTGCGAAGTTTGAGTCGTTCATTGGGTATCATACGCCAAGCTCTATCAAATTAGGGTAGGAATGTTTGCCCAAACTACGATCTGTAATAAAAACACTAATACGGGAAAACTATCATATTACTTAAATTTCACTTCTCACTGACTAACTCGCCAATTTTACGTACACTCGTCAACTGCGCAGGGGCCCATTATTGGCAACGCCTTTAAACACGTACCACGAGTGCAGAGGGCAAGAGAATGGATGGGTGGTGGGGAAATTTCGTACGAGCGTGGGAGCGGGCGGGGACCGATCCCTCCCCTCTCATGTTATCCCCCCCGGGGACAGGGTTATTACCGGGGTCGCCGTCGTCCCAGCCACAATGATCCACCTAAAGTCATTTGGGACGAAAGCACGATCACGACCCGACGATGCCCCGACTCGACGGGCGATTCCCTCTCAATACACTGGAACGACCCAAACATTCGTGGCTAAACACGATGACGGGGATATGTTGAGCAAATGCTGGAAATGGAATGATTTCGGAGGGTGAGGGTGGATGGGAAGGGGGCGGGCGGATTGGATTCCCGCGGGAATTAACGCGCCATTTGAAAGAGTAATGATTTCCTTCCTCTGCTTCAGGGATAAGAAACTGGCCAGGCATACGGCGAAGAAAAGGGAAAACGTCTTATTTCAGATTACGTCCGTGCCATAGGAGGAATTTGCAGCATGCTAAATTTGTTCATTCGTCACATCCGCAGCTAATACAAGTTATTATCGAATACATTTTCAAGAAAGGAGAAAAGGACAAGAGAACGGAACCAATTTAAATGTTAATGTTGAAGGAGGCTGATATATTTCCCTGATATACGAGTATGTATAGCCAAAGGTAGGGTGACGAAAGTCAACTCTTGCGTGCTTGCGAGCAGAAATCTCGAAGAGAGCGACGTGGACGAAAAAGACGGACACGAGTTCTAATCTTAGAATATCAAGAGGTCCACCGCCGAAGCGGAAGCAGACATTTATTGCTGGGACCATTTTTACATTTTATGTGCAAGTTGAGTGTTGCCAGATTGCGATAAGTAGTAAATAACAGGAATTTCACTGCGAGTACGCAATTTTCGACTCAAGGGGTTAGCAAGCGGGCCAAAAGTTTGGACAGAAGTGTTTTAAGGACGATCTAATTTGCCATCGATATATTTACGTGGGCCACATGCAGGCCCGCCATAACTACGTTGTGGATCATTATTATACGAGTTAATAATTTGAGAATTAACCCTGGAGAATTGTACTATTACTGTATGGAGACCTTGATTACTGTTTGCTTTTGTGCATGTTGTGATAATTCATTGCAATTTTTTAAATATATTTTTTTATGATTTATGTATTTCCAACTGGCTCATCGTAACTTCAGCAAATATTGTAATTGAAAAGTAGCCCTAACTCAAAATAATTTTAAAGGCTTATTGAAATAAAATGAAGTTATTGACTTTGTAATTACATTTACTTTATTAAAAAAAACACCACCCAATTTCGACGTAGAACGTCATCGTTAGGTGATGATGACGTTCAACGTCGAAACCTGGGTCGTGCTTTTAAATAGTGTGTGGATTTACAAATTCAATAATTTCATTTCAATATGTTACATAAATTCCATTAAGTTACGTCAGAGGCGAAAAATTTTAAAGGCTAACTAAAACTTGGTTTATTTTTTTTTATTTTTCGAATTAATCGTGCACTCCCTTTTTATAGGAAGTAAAATAAGCATCCAAAATTATAAATATATCCAAGAGGATGATAGGTAAATATGTTTTTATACTATTCATTTCCACTACTCCTCTGATTAATTCTCACAACCCACTATCAACATTTAAATGCAATCTTCAGGTGCGCTCAACATTTCCATGCTGAAATTGGGATTGGGACAAATTACTGGAAATAAACACAATGAAGTAATGACGCCAAGGTTATCGTGCTGTTATCGCGTTGTTCCATCTTGCTGGACTACGCTTTCATTGGTGTTGAGGCCTATATCTTCAGTTTCTTCAGTCCGCGCCGTTGCAATGAGTATCTTTTGGCGTGAAGACAGCGAAACCGTGGTCAGGAAAGATGGAGGAACACTATGGAGTAGCCCGAAAAACCTTCGTGTCATCTGCACATCAGCGCGAGAGTCTTCATGGAAGTGCAAAGTTATTTTCAACTTGTGAAATTATTTACACAAAGTTACTGCCCAGCCCTGTTGACTCGTAGAGCGCAATTTGGACGAAAAATAAGTGCACTACTTTTAAATTTAGATCATCAAGAGGTCTATCCTCGCAGCGGAAGCACATTTATAATCGGAACTATATCCACGCCATGTGTGCGCCTCTATGCCGAGTGTAAACAGAGGGAAAAGGAGGGAGTGTGGAAAAAGATTAATTTTTCTTTTTCCACTTTTTCCACACTATTACGAGAACATTAGCGTGAACACACAAATTTTTGCTTGGGTTTTCATCCGTGAATTTTTCCCAGCATTAAAAATACCGAAGAGAAAAAAGGCGGACCTATCGATAATATCTATATGACTACCCAAAGTTCACACACAAAACAAATATATTGGAAATTTTTATTTTTTTTAATTAAACACACATTATATTAAGCGCATGCGGCACAAAAGAGAGCTGGTGAAACAAATGACTCATAATGTTGCGATACGCACTTCGACACAAGTAATAACATTGTTCTTCTGAACGCAGATGTAAAATTCAAAGTTTCGATTCTTGATCGGATTGCGTTGAGTATTGAAAGAACCGTTCGACGAACTTTGTTTCAAAGAGTGAGTTCCGGAACTCAATCGATTAAAAATCATTTGTAATAAATTTGGAAAATTAGAGGCTTGGTAAATTAAAAAAAATAAAAAATGCCTGAATTCGATCGAGTGAAATGAATTAAAAATAATGGCTTAATATAATATCTGAAAGGTAATGTGGATTTCTACTCGGAAAAAATTTGTCGTATAAAAATACATCCATGAAGATTATTATCCTGTTTCTTAAGTTCAACCAATGTAATTTTGTAACGCAAGGAGTGATGTTTTCAACTGTATGCAGGCTGTATTGAACTCTGACGCGTGCGTTTAATACCGTGGAAGAGTGGTATTTAATGCATCGGTGAATCTAAGGAGGAGGTGGAGGGAGGAGAGAAAGAAGAGGTACGTGGGAGGGGAGGGGGTGGGAGGAAGTAACTGGTCCCTTGTGAAACACCCCGACAAAATCCTTGGAGGGAGAGGTCCTCCTTCCGGGGTGGTCTCCCACCGCAACGCCATAAACGATAGAGCAAAGTGCATATGATCGGGGACGGGAGGTGGCGGGGTGGGGTGGGATAGGGTGTGTGGGTGAAAGGGGTCTCTCCGCATCCCCCGCGGGGATCACGATCCCCTGAGAAGAGAGTGAGGGGGGGGCGGTGGAATCGTGGGGACGGGACTTAAAAAGCCCCCCCCCCGGCCCATTCCTCCAAAGGGAGGCTTTCTCCGCGTTCACTCTTGCCGGCGGATGCGACGCAATTAGGGACGGAGAGAAATCACGTCGGCGGCGATTAATGGGAGATGCACAGACAAACTCCGGAGATTTACCCTCGTGAATTCAAGTCTACTTATTTTGAACTACGCATTTGTCCATAAGGCACTGCAACTTTTTTTTTGAAACAGAAGTCTATTCGAAACTTCTACAACGGCAACGCCAATGCTTTTAACGAAGTGCCTCCAACGAAGATAGAGAAAAGCCTCCTCACGGCCCAAGCCAACAGTTATTCATTTTATATTTAAATATTTTCAAAGAAAAGCGCAAATTATAAATAAAGAGGTTCTCTGGTGGTAGGTTTTGTGATAAAGAGTGTCTTATCAAGGAACTTCAGTATTTCTAATTAAATATTTTGTTATAATATACTTTATTTAACAGTTAAGAAAATTTTTTTGAAACTTAAGAGAAGCAACGCTAATCTTAACTCACGCAAAGACACTAGCGCTACCGCGGCGGGAACTAGGTGAAACCTCAAAGTTCCCACGCTTAATATTCTACTCGTTTTGTTCGACTATCGTCCCAGCTGTTCATCCTATCGATTATCGACTAAGTCTTGGAGACAAGAGTTTTTCTATTGTGATACTAATATTGTTTATTTAGGAAAGTACAACAAATGCAGTTCGACTATCGTACCAGCTATCGATCCTATCGATTATAGACTAAATCCAGGAGACAACAAATGCAGTTCGACTATCGTGCTGCATCATGGGGTGCAGTTTTTTAGTTGTTTTGCGGTATATGTGTTTGCATGAGTATTGGATGAAGGCATGAGTGTGTGCGCTGCTGTGGGTGTGATTTTCCGTGTTGTTTTTTTGCATGTGGTATTTTTCCTTTTACGGTTGGTGACCAAACATCCCCCGCCACACGCCCTTGCGGCGGCTTGCGGGGTATTATGTAGATGTAGATGTAGATGTATCGTACCAGCTATCGATCCTATCGATTATAGACTAAATCCAGGAGACAACAAATATAGTTCGACTATCGTCCCAGCTATTGATACAATCGATTATTGACTAAATCCAGGAGAAAAAAGTTATGCTATTGTGATAAAAATAACAACATCGTTTACTTAAGGCAGTAAAGCAAAAACAATACATTATTTTTCTTTAATAATTAAAAGGATTATCAAATATCTAAATACTTTTGCCCGACTGCAACCGAAAGGACCGTCTATTTGATCAGATGAGCTCTTCATTTCCGAGTGGAAACGCTGCCGAAATATCTCCTGCGGATTATATTACCGTCCATAATTGGCGTGCCATGAAGACAGGTGCTGCTGCATCGTGGAAGACGTGGAAAACGGTCCTGCTGCGGGAGAGCGACTGAAACGTGCAATCAACGGAGAAACAGAAAAGGAAGCGTCATCGTTGGCGCAGAGAGAGCATGGGATGCGCCGACGATCGCAAGTCACCCCGGAGACCGTGGCTCCTTTGGTTGGGAGAGCTGTCAGATTAGGGGTGCGGATGGGAAAGGAGGGAAGATGCGACGAGGGAGTGGAGAGATGGAAGGGGGAGGAGGAAAGGAGGTGAGGGAGGGAAGGAAGAATGCCAACAAGCCCCGGGGCGATGCAGTGCCCACACTGTTGGGTGCGCAAGCACTCCGCGGCGGCCACTCCTGACCGCTCGCTCGGACGATCTTTGACGGGTGGCGAGCGTGAAACACAGCATTCAAAAGGAGGAGGATGCAGATAGAAATGAAACACGAACCTTAGGCACTTTCCCATTCCAGACTCTCCGCGTCTCGGGAGGAAAAATGATTCTTTAAAATCGATCGCTTCGGTAAACAATTTACCTCAACTTCTCCTTATGCCCTCACCTACTAATGCGTGTGTGTGTGTGTTGGAACTGAAATTGGGTCTACGTGCATATCCCAATGATTTTTTATTCTTCTAAATGTTTTAGCTGCGCACGTAATCCTTGGTCTTCCAAATGCCCACCAAACTCTGGCTACCCAAAAATAATTCGAAGCTTTCCACTCGCCCATAACGTTCTTCGCGAAACAAACAGGTTCTCTTTCTACTAACCGATAGATTCAGGAATTAAGTCCGTATCTGAAGGGCTTCAAATACTCCACGCACATTTAAGCTAAGGTCTTATCCAACGCAAAATAAAACCTCTGTCCCTAAGTTTAAGGTTTGAATTAATGTTGTAAGTTGAGTTACCTCCACGTCAATAGGACGAGAAGGATCAAAACGGTGCCCCGAAACGAGACGCGCTGCTGACCTTCCTCTGTTTCCTTTCTCCCCCTTTCGGCGTGGTCCGGGAGGTCAAGGCGGATCGGGGACGTCGTCGGAATCCTCCCTCCCCGGAAACGCTTCGAATTCTCCGGGAGATGGGATGAGGGGAGGACAAGGGGTCGGGAGAGGGGGGGGGGGGGAAAGAGCCGGGATTTATTATATCCCTATCTCGAGGCGGAGATACGTGGAGGGGAGGGTGGGGCTGCTGGACGGGTGTTCCGAGAGAGAGAGAACGATAGGAAGAGAGGTTGGGGGAGGGTTGGGAGGCTGGGGTAATAAATTCCCCATCCGATAAGTAGGTGCTTATTACGTGAAAAAAACCCAAGCGCTGGGTGAGAAAAGGTTTAACGGAGGCCGACGTAAACATCAAGCAAAAACTTCCTAAACGTAAACACACGAAAGAGGAACGCACGGGAAACCAAAGAGTCAATTAACGTTGAGAAAGTGCCCTGCAAGATTACTTGTCATGTCGGCCATATTTACAAGAGCTGCGAGCAATGCCCATCATCTACGTGGGGTAGCTTTTGAGTAATTGTTACTAAGAATTAACTGAGATATCTGGATTAAAATGCATTCTGCACATTTATTAATCTTCATGCACATACTGTTTGTAAATTTCAGCTGTTAATGTTGATTTTCTTTGTTTCAGGAAGCCGTAGACTGAAGCAACTCGCAGTAGAAAGAAGATAAGAGGGGCTCAAAGTGTGATTTATGTTCCTTCATCTGAAAGGTTACAGCGCCCGGGAAATCCACGACAGAGGTGACTATCACGCACCGAGCTTCAGCAAAAAGATCCGCTTGTCGGAAAAGAATACATGGTTTTTAGATTATCAAAAAAGAAAGAGAGAGAAACGATGACCACACACGATTCTGAGAACTAGGGAAACTGCATCACTACGAACCTGATGAAAGGAAAGGAAGAGGGCGGGGGGCATTATGAATTTAATCAAGAGTGCAGATTTCACGACGAAAGTGCAACGAGGTTGATAATCAAATGATTGAGCCACATTCATTTGGCTGTGATTTTTGTATTATTTCATTGGATTCAAAACATTAAAAAAACTTTTTAGTTGTTGGAACTCGAAGAAGGGAACTTGGGTCTTACACGGCACTTCACGGACGGAATGAAATACGGAAGTAATTAGACGACATGAGACACCAGGAATACATACAATCCAGTTCGTGCAACCCACTTGCACTATTCCTTCGAAATGAAAAGATAGCCTCATAAGTTCATTCCATTCATTAATTAACGTCGAATGACACATACTTCCGTTTGCTAAAAAGCCGAATGAACAGACAAAATAACATCAATAAATTAAAATATGAATGCTTTCTCTTGGCGAACATAACCGAGGCAATTAGGAAATAGCAGCATGAGGACGATGATTGCGGTAACGTATGCCGCGGGGACAGGTCAGGCAGACTGCCAAGTTCATTAGGTCCTCAAATGTACGTCCGCACCGATGGGTGAGGAGACTCTAAAGTAAGGTCGCTTTTAGTTTCGCCTGCCTCATCAAAGGGGCGGGCATTCAGGGTAGACTCAATTCTCAGACATCGCCCGGAAAATGTTCCTCCCGTGTCACTGACAAATGATCCCAGAGGGACGTGGAAAGTGACATTTGCCGCCGCATGGAATCGAATACCCGACACTCTCGTCCCGAAAAACAATTTCTTCGCAATCGTCTACCGATTTTTAATATACCGCACAAAAAACAGGGTGAGTTGAATAATTCATTTCGTCCTCCACAATTCGTCTCAAATCTTTTGATTCTCCAAAAACAATACAAATAACTATTCGTTGAAAGATCCAACCAAAAGCTTCCGGTAGTGTATGGAACACGAGTACTTATATCCGCTCCTTAAACGGAATTCCTAAGTATCCTACCTTGTTTTCCGTGGCAATTCATTCACGAACACGCCGATATATTATGGTTACATGACGCGAAAGGTTTTTGGAAACACATTCAAACATAGCAAGATACCGTGGGCTCCTGGCGTATATCCATCGCAAACTTTCATGATTCAACGCACGCATAAGGCTTCCTTATATGGTTATTAATTCGGCCTATGATGTGATCCAGGAACAATTTTCCGTGCTAACTGCCGCTAGTCATTCTGGACATGAAGTTTCCCTTCATAATGCCATCACTACCGTTATTCAAGAGCAATAGGCTATCCTCTAACCGCTACCTCTAGGTGCGGCAGGAAACCATAGTAACCGATATAAAGATTGGTATGCTAAGTGAGATTGGACCTCACTTATCATACTAAATCCTACGGCGTGTGGAATTCACACATCAGCAGAACGGGGGCGGGGTCAGTTCCCTCCCTTGGACAGTTTAGAGTCACCCTAGAGACAACCTGAGTGAAGCAGGGGAAGCGTCCAGAGTCGCCACCCAGAATGGAACCCGGGCCCACCGGTCGGTAGCCAAACACCCCTCCCTCTAGGGGCCAATTTCTCAAAGCTGCAAGTCCAATTACCATCCCTCACAATACGAGTTCAAATTTCATAACAATTAATAAACAATCAAAATTTCAAATTCGCATAATTTTTAATGTAGGCAAGTGATGCAGCATCCATCAGCTGACTCCGTGCGTTCAAATGACGAGGGCATGTGAAATTGAATCGATGCTTTGAGAAGCGGACCCTAGAGTGACAAATCATGCTGACCACCCCGGGGCAGATCGCACATAACACACTCGGAGCCAAAAAAACTGCAGTCTACCAAACCGAATAGGCATTTTTTTTATTCCTCAGCCCCAACAGTTGTCCTTTGGCGCGCTCGAAAGACTCGACCGCAGTGGGTACATCACCCGGAATGATGCAAACTCGTAGGGTAGGGAGGCGGCGAGAGGGCCGGACAGAGAAAGGGAGGGGGAGGGAGGGGGCAGAGGGTGGGTCCAATGCGGCAGAAAAAATAAATCCTCACCGTCGTCGGCGCCAGCGCATCCGCGTTCGCTCCTAGGCGTGCTCCGGGGGTCGGTCCCGAAGGGGCGTGCTCCAGGGGGTGGGATCGGGAGAATAGGGGAGAGTGAAAGGGGGGAGGAGTGTCAGAGAGGAGTGAGGGGCGCGGAGACGTGCCTTGGCCGGCGGCCCCGTGCACACACCTTGGCACGGGCGCCCATCTCGAGGGAGATCCGGAGATGGGCGGGTGGGGGCGGGGGGTACAAGGGGAAGCGAGGCGAGGGTCGGGTCATTAGCCTCGGAGCGTCCATCGGGGAGTGGGGGGGTGCGAGGGGGAGGGAGTTGGAGATGGGAAGGGAGGGGGAGGTTAAAGTGAAGTGCTGATTGCTTTGCTCCTTCGCGAATCGTCCAAGCGAATGCATACTCAACGAGAATGGAATCACTCGGCTCTCTCTCGTCTATGCTCGCTCTCCCACTCAAAATTACTGCGAACAGCTTCGTAAAGCGCGCAGAAGGAACAAACCTCCGCCGTAGATTTTTAGTTTTGCACGCCCCGGCAACCCTTTCGGCACTGCGAAAGGATTGCCCCGAATGCAAAGCACTGCCCGAGTGCGCTGCATGTCGAATATGAATGCAGCCCATAATCTAAATGAATGAGCGCTGAACAGGTTTATTCCCTGTGTTCGCTGTGAATCGTTTTATTAACATAATTTGCAATCTAATGGAAATACCCAGTTTGGTAAATTTGAATAATGAAACCTCCCTCGGCATTTTTTTCTTTTGTTTGTTTCAACTCCTGGAGGATGATGTTAATCTTTCTACAATATTGTATGGATTTAGTGTCTCTCCCGAATGCAAGCGTATTCAAAAGAAACAATGGCGGAGTAGGGATTAAGTAAACAAAGATTATATTTGGTCTATGGAAATTATTATTTGAGCTATACTTTTAGCTTGTATTTTCCAGTCTTTCCACAACATGTGCGAGGTGTTTGGGATCAAGAAAACCTCGCGATGAGATTCTTAAGGAAGATGGTTAATTTAAACAATGCAGTAGGATGGAAAAACTAGAACAGTTCAGTATTTCACGGACTCGGGCAGTTTTTTGGAGGCAAATGAACGTTGCTGTGGAGAGGAGGAGATGAATGACGATTGCGAAAGGAACATTTGCAAGAAGAAGGAAATTGATGGCAGGTAGGCACGTCAAATAAAGGCGTAGAGAAGAGATTGGTAGCAAATATCTATAAAAAGGTGCGCTGTATGGGTGTGAAACCTGGTCTTTGACGCAAATAGATGGGCGTAGATTGGAGACTTTTGCGATGTGGGGATGGAGAAGAATGGAGGGAATAATTCGGAGAGAGAGGACGACGAACTATCAGTTTTGAATATGATGCGATAAGAGAGAAAGTTGCAGGGTAGCAATCCGAAGACGGTAGAAAAAGTGGTGGGCGGTGATATTGAGAGGTCATGGGGTGTTGAAGGTCATGGTAGAAAAGATAAAGGGTAAACGAATAAAATTAAAAAATGAACAGATGACTGCATGAACACGAAGTACGGTCTGAAGAGGTAAATAATGTAAGCAAAACAAGAGAAAGTTGACACTTAACCATAATAGTTGATAGTCGACGTTCATTATTACACCAGTAACAAGTGGACTGCATTGCCTGAATGAATTATTACAAAAAAGGACTTCCTTTTTGTTACTATTTACAGTACCCACTAATCAGTTTATTTTGATAAAACCCTTTTAAAAAATAGCACTGAATTCACACCATGGGCTGATTGATACACTGCGAGAGATGAAATTTTAGGGTTTGAAAACTTAATTTTAAAACGGGGCTTCAGAACGCTGCTTTGGAGTGGAGGGGGAGGGGGATGGGCGGATGGGTGAGATTGCTCCGCGGTAGCCATGCCGGGTGGAGAGAGAGTGCTGATTTCCCATGCAATGGACCCATGTTCTGTCACCGGAGACAGAAGATTTTTCAGCGGTTTTCTGGACCCCACTCGAGTGTCGCGTGGGGAAGTCTCATCGCGCGGTTCTTTCGCATGGAAAGTCGGATCGGGTTCCCCCGAGTCTTTCGCTGAGGGCTCATGCCCAATGGTGAGACGCCTTGGCTGCCCTCTGCCTACGTGTAACCCCCTTGCCCCCTCCTCTTACTAGGGGTATTTGAAAAGCAGTGAAGGCTCACCAGTGAAGGAGTTTTTTTGACTTCGAAATGAAGTTTTCGACATTTTAAAACCGTTACTCTCGACACGTATTTGGTGAAACCATTAACCAAACCAATGGCCACGGGAATCCGCACACAATGGCAGCACGCTGGCTTCACGAGATCTCACAGTTGACAAAAACGACACAGAATGCAGCTGTCAGAAGAAATTTCGAAAAGCTTCTGGGTCGACCCCGACGTGTGCTTGGATCGTCTTGATCACTTAAGACGTAACATGGATCCACCACAAAAGTCAACACCTTCCAATGAGTCATTATCAGTCAACCTGCGAATTTGATTGACGACGAGGACAATTCTTTGTTTCATCAAAAGTTCTTAGAGTTAGAATGGGAAAAGTTCATATCACGCCAGGAGGACTCTGCAGTGAAGTGCGAAAGTACCAATTGCACTGGTAATTGTAAAACGGAGAGAATGACTTATTATGTCCCCAAATATATTGGCAGATTCAAACAGCGGGATGAAATAAAATAAATAAGTACACACCACCATCTACAAGGCTCAGGTAGTTTTTCTTCCCTAGGACGATATACATTCATAGCCAATACACAGCCGTACAATATACAGATATACAGCTGTAGCCAATTTATGCCGAGGAAAGACGCGAACTGGAAGCAATCCTTGGATATTTGCATAACGTCCAACAAATTGGGAAATATCTACAAGAGGAACCGATCAGGAAAATATTGGATAGATTTATCAACAAAAGATAAATTGGGAACGGGGAGAACGACGGAAAGGAAGGGCACGTAACTCATATTTTGTAAAAAATTAACGAAATTGTATTGGAGGTTTAAAAACAAGGTAATCCAAAAAATTGAAACAATAAATCGCCCGATTATAACCGAACGGGCCATATTATTATTGTTATTATATATGCAGTCATAGCAAAATTGAAATTGGGCACCCGAATATTTATATTTCAAAAGCAGTGCACGAGTGTTTTTGTACGGGAGCAGATGTAGTATGCTCATATTCAGGTATGAACTCATGAACACTGCATGAACTGGATGTTTCCCTAACATCCCCTGCCATTAGCTATCGCAGCGGGTAAAAATGAAAATAGGAGCCAATAATCTTTCACTTTAAATTTTCGATCTTGATTTTCCTCCCGTTTGTGATCCGCTCATTTTTTTAAGTTGATATTTATGGTCTATTAGACGTCGTCTTGATTGTAGTTAAAGGCCCTCAAATTCGAATCCCACCCTAAAATATCCATAGGAATCCGCTTTTGCATCTCCTACCAGAGAACATTCACGTGAATCAAACGGTATCCATGTAGCTGTATATTTGACTTTAAGAGCTCGCATACGGAACCCGTTTGGTCCAGGGATGATTAAAAGAAAGTGCGCCCATCGATTCTGAAAGCGAAAGACTTCACTAAAGAACTTTTATAGATGAAACTGTTATCCCGTTTGTGGCTCAAAGAACTCGTGCTTAAGAGGGTCCCTTCCCCGCATTAAAAAGTTACTCCGGGAATATTCATCAGTGGGCATTGCCTCATTTTGTAATTTTGGACTTCACTGATCTGGGAACGATTTTTTCATCACCATTTCGCATGAACTAAGCACTTTGGGCGAAAAACGATTTTTTTGTTAATTTATTTGGTCAACTTTGTTTTTATGCGTTGAGTTTTCATTATTGCCACTTATTTTTTCTATGTTAGTTGTCTAATGTAATTGGCGTGATGCTCTTTTGGGACTAAATAAATGAATACTTGGTGTACAATTTTAACTGAAAATATTCACGATATTTTCTCATTATTACAAGGTAATCTACCGGTTAAGATAGGTTTTGGATGGAAAAAACTACTAAATAAATATTTTGCGACTCCTAACAAAACACAATTCAGCAGCCTACTCTACATCAAGTCCCTCTTCATCTCTACGTACTTCCTTCCCTTCTTCATTCCGTCCAACATCCCTACCCTGGTCCCATCATTTACACATCTGTCTAACATTCTCTCTCCCCCCCCTCCCCAATTACAGTCTTCAACATCACACTGCCGATCAATATGCCCTTCATCCATTTTTCCTGCCTCCATAGGATTTCTCCCAACAAACCCCTCTCCTCGCCCACTATACCTAGCACTTCCTCATTTATTTTCCTTTCGGTCCATGTCACCCTCTCCATTCTTCTCCACACCCACACTTCAAAAGCCTACAATCTACGTCTATCCTGCTGCTTCAGCGACCACGTTTCCGCGCCGTACATAACCACGCTCCATACATTACTCAGTGAAATCTGTTAGAAATTCCAAAAAGTACACTAATGAAATGTTTTCACTGTTGGTAAATTGTGCATTATGATAAATGAGTACTTTCAAAAATGCCATTGACTTATGAGGACCAGAAAGATTATTGATGGTTTTCAACTATAAATAGTAAAAAGTAATACAACTATTTAAACAATTATCTCTTAAATGAGCCACTTGAATCGGTTATCGAGAGAATGCAAGTAATCGCAAAAACATTATGGCCATATGAGACGAGGAACATTGTCGAAAGACTGCGATATCATGCCGCAAGTTAAAACGACTCTGTTTCAACGAGCACTTGAGAATGAGCAAAAACACCCAGCTTACGGCGGCAAAATTAAATAAATAGAGTTATGGCGAATAGAAGGGTGAGAAAGGCATCTTGGGAGGTGGTGGGGGGGGGGGAGAATGACTCTGTCCAGATCTTTTCCTTCAGTCGGCTCGCTGGAGCTATTCCCCCTTAAACAACTGAAGATGTTCTCCGTATACTATTCACCCGAAGATCCGAGAGAGGAGGTTTACATGAATTTTAATAATGGCAGTGATTTATACGATCTCATAAAAACAGCTGAGATGGAAACTTAACTGCTTTCCGAACCGTATAAGGTGTGGTATCCTTTCGAAACTCTATCAACAGAGAATTGGGAAGCCGAAAGGTTTAGCATTCAAACATGCCAGACCTCCGAAAGACTTATCAACAACTTAAAAGGTGATACTCAAAATTTGCGCAGATACCATTGATATGCTAATCAAATTCATCTAAATCAGAATATGGCGATAAAAAGACCGGCTCTCCATCGAAGGACGTGGCTCCCGACTCCTATTTTGGGAGGCGCACGTATTTCCTACGTTTTCGTCCTTTCGTCCCTATCTGTTACGCAATAAACATGAAAAACTAATCGAAAAAAAGAACTCGCCGAGCACGATGGCTATGAATTTAGCTCTGGACGGTCATAAAGGACCAAAAAAAACCACTGGCTGCATGGCACGGATTGTTGTGTATCTTTTCCTCGCGACCAACAGATGAAGCACTATGGAAATTGAAGAGGATAAATAAGGCGCTTATCTTACGGAAAAAATGAAGTGAAAAATATTCACAATAAATTATAATTAAATGCTCTTGAAATTCTGTTGGCGACCTAAATTAACATAATTTGCATGCACCTTACGACTGTGGCATCAGAGTCTACTCATAACATCTTACATTGAAAATCTTTCAGAACGACTTCCTTCTATATTTTTTAACTTTTGGTAAATATGATAGTTATGTATTAAAAGTGAATATCAGTTACATGATTGCATTATTTCTTTTATTTGAATGTACCTCGTTTGCTTCCTCGAGTGTGTTCTCTTTTCTTCCCATTATTTCGCATTTCTCCATATTTTCACATTCCAAGGAATGATATAAAAAAATTAACTCTACAATTTTACAATTCACAATTTATTAGACCACCACCGCATAAAATCATCAGCACCTGATGAGTCCGCGTGGAAGTGAAATCTTGGTCGAGAGTTATAATATATATTTTTGTATTGTGGAACTGCTGAGTTTCTCTCCTCTTTCCTACCATCATTTGGAATGTGGAAGAAATTCCACCTAGTTGAGCCTGAGACAGTGTCGGGATTTCAACATTAAATTATCCCATCGAATCCACTAAAATTTCGAATTTGGGCGGATGACTTGATTTTCGTTCAAACTCTTTTATCAAACAGAAGACAGTTTAAAAACTCTCTCTCCCAATATGAACTCTCGACATTAATATATCTAAGCCACTTAAGTACTCCATCTATGAGGATGTTTCTCTCTGGAAAACTTTAAAATTGGTCTATAGTCGTAAGTTCACTTTCAAATTCAACTTTTTTAACGTAGATTCATTGGCCATACCTTATATTGCATAGATGTGTAGAGAGGACTGGGGATATTATTATAATCAGGTTATCTATCGGTTAAGGTAGATATTGGATGAACACAATTATCAAATAAATATCTTGTTTCTCTAAACAAAACGGCTCAACATCCTACTCTTACAACAAGCACTTCTTCAATTCCGTACATTTCCTTTCTTCCTTCATTCCGTCCAACATCGACGGGATATGAGAAAATTTCTGGGAAATGGTATGATTCCTATGGAAATTTTACGAATCAACAGGCCATTGCAGCTCAATTCCAAAGCGTGATAGCTCAACTTTAAGAGCCGGGATATCTGGAGCCGTCAGCGATGAGAATGGAATCTCCATCGTGGAGGCAATGGAGGAGAAAGAAAGAAAGGCCAAAACTTAAAGTCTCAGAAAACTCGCCCTTCCAGATGCGTCCAGACAGGAGAGGGAGCTCCCATGCGGCCAAGGAATGTTTATTTTCGATACACGGGCGAGCCCAAACAACAGAATAGACAAGACAAGAGGTCACGGCGAATGTTTCCGACGTATTTTCTTCGATTGCAGAGGGCTCCATGTTTTGGTCTCAAATGGGCCTGCATTTTTCAACTTGTCGCGCGATTCATATGGTATGTCAAACTGCACGTGAGTGAATATATGAGATTGAGCGTGACCTTGAAGATGCATGCGGGGTTGTGCCTGTTCCATTTACAACAGGGCGATGAAAGCCCACGTATAGTAAAAGTCCAGAACAGAAAGGCGGAACAAAAAAAAAAGGTCGCGACGCATGAAGTGCACGAGGCATTGTTCTCTGCTCTCTGATTCGGGCAAGTTTCCAGGGATACGACAGGGATAAAAAAAATGACGACTCCGCGGCGGCTCACCAACACGCACGCAATCACACTATTTTAAAACTTAAATCGGTTATTATTCTTCCTAATAAAGACCGGTTTTGAGCGGTCCCTCATCGACCATATAATCTTCTGCGTACAAGGAGAACTTCCTCTCATGTGCCAAACAATATCCCCTTCTTCGATTCATCTTACCTTCCACCTGATAACTTGCCTCTTAAGAAGCCGTTTGCCTTCCTTCCTCTTTCCCACTTTCCTTAAATCCACCCTTCATTTAGGCTCTCAACATATCCTCCACCTACGCACACTATTTCTGCCTTCGTCGAACTTCACCCAGAGCAACTCCCTTCTCTTCTCCCACCATACTCAAAGACTTCATCGTTAGCCTTCCTCTTAATCCAAATTACTTTCTTATTTCTCCTCCATAACGACATCCCATAAGCCTATCGAAATTCATCCTCTCGTCTCAAAGACCAAGTGTAGAATGGATACACCGCTAGCATTTTTGGGTTAATCACAATTTAAAACAGGTCAATTCACACCATTCAGTTCGTCCTTATTACGCGCCTCGATGCAGTCCAATAGAGCGTGAGACCGATACGGAGATGGAACTTAAAAAACCTTCGAAAAAATACCTTGTTTTCTACACGATTCCAAAAAATTGTCATGTCAAGTAAATGATCCGCTATCACGACTCCATCCACATGTGTTTTGAAATCGGTATTTTTTTCTTTTCATTTTGATATTTCAGTACCCTGCAAGCCACCGCTAGGATGTGTGGCAGGGGGTGAATACACGCCAGACTAGTCCACACATTTCCATAATAACACTTGTTTTAAGTCGGCAGCGGGAAACCACAGAGTTTGAATATTTCCCTAATTGTAATTTCTGAAAAAAATCGTAAATGTATACACAATATTGCATGCATTTAGTCCGATCTCACGTGTGTTGATGCCGTAGAAATTTAATATACGTTGTGCTAGCCCAGAAGAATCCAAATGCATTGAATATACGTATCCTGTTATTGAATATTGTTGCATGTAATTACCTTCTTTCGTGTGGTTAAAATGTATCGAGTTCAAGACCAAACTGATATTTGTGTAAAGGTAACATGATTGCGATTTTGTAAGTGGTTTTATTTTATTTTTCGGGTGGTGACATAACACATAGCCTCACGCCCTCGTGGCGACTTGTGGAGTATTATGTAAATAAGATGAGCTGATTACGACGTGGATGTGCTGGAAAGACTCCGAAAAAGGATCACCAGGGCGAGAAAAGACATCTCCGCTATCTGGCAACTCCATCACGACAACGCGCTACGAGCCCTGGCCAAACACCAGGTGCCAACGCTGCCCCACCCCCCTAAAGTCCTGACGTCGCCCTAGCAGACTTCTTTTTGTTCACTCGAATTAAGGCAGCCCTGAAAGGAACCCGTTTTTAGTCCATAGAAGAGACCCAATCAGCCGTGACGAAGACCTTGCGAGAGGTCCCCGAAGACGCCTCTCAGGGCGCGTATGGTCATGGCAGAGACGCTGGAAAAAATGTGCTGAGGTCCAAGGACAGTAATTTGAAGAATTTGAAGTGTTTGAGTTAATCTGTTCAATAAATTACTTTAAAAAAATAAAAGCATTTCTTTTGGAACACAGCCTGTAGGTATATGCTTTTTACACCAGTCCTCTTCCAATTGAACTTGAAAGGCTTGAATGTGGCGATCACCTAGTTGAGCCTAAGGTCTGGTTGTTAACCTAACGTCTGACTTGACATAGAGACGAAAACGCAGATATACTTCTGTTATTAAAATATTTTAAACTTCGGAAACTTACTGAAAGTTTCTTTCAATTATGTCAAAGGATTTCGTCAAAGACGAAGGTTTATAAGAAATCCAAAAAGCTACCTTCTGAAACGAATTTCTCGTTCGAGATAAAGCCCAGCGCTCACATAGCTGGGAAGCGATCATAGTCTGGGAAGGTGTTTTCTCTCTCGAAGGAAGTGTGTTGACCGGAAATTCGGGGGCAGCGCGATCGGGTATCGCCGCGACTGCAGGCCATGGCTCATTCAATAGAGAAAAGGTGGGAGTCCGCAGACATGCGACGCATCGCAAGCCGCAGACCAAACCGTAAACGAGAGGAGCCCATGCCTGCGTAATGCGAGCTCCCGAGGGGGTGACCTCATAGGTGCGCACCAGCCCATGCGAAAACTGCCGTCGGTCCAAACGGCCTGCCCCCGCGCAGTGCATTCCCTTCGGCATATAAGCTTACTATAGTATACTCGCATACAGGATGGGAGTGAGTAAATTACCCGGGAAGCGCTTACGCCCACCACCGAAAACGATTGCCTCACGCGTGCCCCCGTGCCGCGGAATTCTCACTCGAACGTTTGTTTATAATTTGGAAAGCATTAAAACGTGATTCTTCGTATCGCTTAGTTCTTTAAATAGACATTAGTCGCAAGTGTAGCCCCTATCCAGGCTTACTCCTGGAGAGAAAATTTTAAAAAAGGCATTACAAAATGAAAAAAAACAACAAAAATGAAAGAAAGAGTTGTTTTTTTGGTTTACCTGGGGTATGTATAAGGATTTCCAATTTACTCCGTCTAGCATACTGCATTTACTCAAGGTCATCGGGGATCGATGTGGTACAGTGGCTAACGTACTGGCTTCCCGCCGAGAGAACTCGGGTTCGAATCCTGGAGACGGCAGATGTGTTTTAGTGGTATCCCTAACCCTACCTGAGGTGCTTTGTGGAGAGCACTTTGAGGGAGGACGCCGTCCGCCCGATGGGACGTTAAGCTGCGGACCCCTTGGCGCATTTCGTAAAGAGTAGGCAAATGCCGACGCCGGGTTTCTCCCCACCCTTCACCCTTTCCGGTCCATCCCTAATGGCGCAAATGACCTCAGCTACCGGTCGCCTCCCCTAAATACTACTACTACTCACAGTCATTTCATCGTTTGATTCCGTGGAAAACAGCCAAATCCCTTCCATATTTCAAACCAATTGCTATTACCACTTCACTTCCTCATTATTGACTCAGTGAGCTGTGACCCTTATTGTTGTCAAATGAAATATTAAATCGTTTAATTATTTTTTGAATATGAACTGTTTTGTTTACGTTAAGTTGTTACATTAACCGAAAATTCGCGGCGAAGAAGCTGTTACGAGTATCGAACTTTCGTTCTGCAAAGTGAGACGAAAAATCGGAGAGCGCGAGTGAATTGCGAAGAATTTAGTTAATTTGTACCTACCGACCGTGACATCATGGATAGACAAAAATCAGGTCCCTCCTCCATATACAAGAGCTCGTGTACATACGTGGTTTGTGCAATAAATGCGCGAACTGGTGCAATCTGGCGGCCATGAGGTGGACTATAGCCCCGCCCACTAGCGGCCTTAGTTGCCTGAGATCAAATGAGCCGTCTGTGCTTGGCAGATCTTCGAGTTGTGTTGCCAGTTATGTTAGTTTCTGTCGTCCTTGTTTTTACTGTTTGTCCAAAATGGTTATTGACGAAATCACGGAGCACCGAATAAACAAAGTTTTTGATGAAGTGCGGTAAAAGTCATCGAGAAATTACAGAAATGCAGACAGCTGTTTACGGTGGTAATACTCTGAAGAAAACATCCTTTTTCGAGTGCATTAAGCGTTTTAAAGATGGCCAAGAAGACGCCACGGATGATGCAAGGCCGGGACGACCTTCAACCAGCTGTGTTGACGACAACATTGATCGTGTGCGGTTCCTTGTCCTTACTGATCGTCGACAAACTGTCCGAATGATGGCTGATGAACTGAAGTTAGGAAAATCAACAGCGCACACTATTTTAACCGAACATGGTGGATGGATCCTTCACCATATCAATGCACCTGCTGTACATTCAGCATTGATTGTTGGCCAGTTTCTGGCAAAAAATTCAATCACCATCCTTGATCATCCTCCTTATTCGCCAGATCTCGCCCCCTGCGACTTTTACCTATTCTCAAAATGCAAAAATGTGATAAGGAGACATCACTGGGAAGATGTGATAGTACTCATACAATCTATTTTATATATTAACCTAGACTAACACGACGCTTAATATACTTTTAATCCCCATAATACGAGTCCATGCCCCAAGTAATCATATTTCAGCTCTGCACTGTGCCAACCTACCCTAATTCCATCAAAAATGGATTCTATTTTCCCCCGTCCAGCCTCCCCTTTCCAGCATTATCCCATAACGTATTACCCGTCTTAAGCATCCCACTGCCTTTCGATGCCTCCTGCATCCACTCGCCCTGACTTATTCGCATTTATCCCAACAGATGACTCTCTTCCCCCGCAACTCATTTGTTTGTTTACCTTTCTGTCCACTTTTTTCGCTCCTTTTTCAATTCCAAGAATCTTCTTCATGTGAATTCGAGCGGGGATGACAAATATTTTACTCCACTGGAAAACAGTTTAAACATGCTTAAAATAAACTTTTAATCGGATCCGAATACTCTGAGGCAATCCGATACACAAAATGGATTTCATCGCGGTAACTTTTAACCCGTCTCGGGGAAAACACAAGAGACGCCTACTGAAAAAATACGCAGTCGGGAGAGATTAGCGCGTAACCTTTTTTTGGCTGACCTCTTTAGACCTCTCAATCCACAGTGATGACGGCCGACCTCCGACACTCCGACGAAATTATTCCGATTACATATGTACTCTGATGAGTCTGGTGATGCAATTACGGACTTACGGAGAAAATGGAGATTGAACCGATTGAATTAATGAATGATGACATTTTGCTTTTTCATATAAAAAGTTTTATTCGCGATATTAGTTTCGCTACAGCGTAACATCTTCGGGATGTAGCACCGTATCAGCGTAACACCTGAAGATGTTACGCTGTAACGAAATCATGTAGGGCGCAAATAAAAACTTTTTGAGTGGAAAACCAACATGACTTCTTTCATCATGATGGATTTCCACCATGTTACGACTGAAACTGTGTTATTTATCGATTGGCATAATTATTCGTAATACTCCACATCGTGTTTACATCTTACCGAGAAGATGAGCATTGAATAGACAATTCCTCTTGGAAATAGGTCAAACAACATGAAGGACGTTATGATGTTCCTTCCCATGGCTTCAGAACTTTTGAAGTGGAAGAATTAAAGGTATTTTTAGAACCACAGAATAACCTTTCGAATTTAATCAAAGTGGATCACGATAAGAAGCTCAAACTAGCAACAGGAATGTATTGTTCCGCATACACCAAATTCCAATATAGTCGATTACCCATCGCAATCAACGGACCGAGTGGTCAACACGGAGAAAAATTACTCCGACTGGTTCAAAGAAAGAGGATAGATACAGGCGTCACTCACACTTCTAGAAATACTATTAACGTTTTAGAGCAACGTGGAGGGAATTAGTGTAAGGATCCAAATTCCCTGCATTGAACAGTTAAAGTTGAAGCTTTTTTGGATTTGCCCATATTGAAATATTTGTGCAATATGCAACTGCTAATCTCTGATATATGATAAACAAGCCATATTAAAGCATGCGGGAAGCAAGTCACAGTTGATGGCAACTATTATTGAGTTCCAGATAAACAAGATGGCGTGTTTCAGAAAAGGCAGCTTGTATGCGCACACATTTAAATTACCGAGGGATGTGAAATTAAAACCTATAAAAACTTCCCAAAAACTCGTTTTAATTGTTTCAATTATGGAATTACAACTGTTCCTCCATTGATTAAAACCTTTGTTTTCGATTGGTTGTAATTGCTCATAGTCATATCCACGGGAACAATGTCAACAACTACAGAATTCCAAATACACAAGATGGCGAGTTTTTTGGGTTCGAAGCACACGGATGTGAATCGCCTCCCCGCGGGCGAAGATGAGGAAGGAGCCGGACAATAGCCGATGGAACGAGGCGGTGCGGCGGTGGGGAATGGGGAGGATGGAAATGTCGTGAACCGGAAGAGGGTGTGGGGGGGGAGGGGGAAGAGGAGGTGGATTCGGGGGCAGATTACGGGGGCGTCGCCCAACTGGAAGGGGGCGGAGCGCATTCCTGGGCGTGCGGTTTCACTGCCAAGGGTTGGTGGGGGAGGGGAGGAGAGAGTTGGGATGGGACCGAAGTGGAGAAAGGGGGGGGCGTTCGCATTTTCGCCCCGCGAGCCCAACTCCGGTTCCCCGCTCAAATTAAGCCAGAGCATGAAAAGAGAAAGAGGATATGATAAAGCCCGACGGCGGAACTTTTTGTGCCAGGACTTTTGTTTACCCAACAAAAGATCCATTCGCGGTCTGCTGGGCCAACGACTCAGGGAAATGAAATGTTTCCTATATTTCGCATTATTGTTGGATGCGGATGAATGGACCCACTCGAAAAGTTACCATTTCTAATTCGAATCCCATTTTTTTCAATCGGAAATTCCAATATCCGATTCCAATTACGTCTCCTGCTCTACTGAATCTCAACAACGGCTGATGCGTCCTTGGAAGGAAAGGAAGATAAATGCCATTCTATCATATCAAGTCGAAAAAAAAATGATTTGGACACACCCAGCCATCTACATCTTACATCCAACTTCACTAGAAAATGAATGCGATTTATTTAACTCGAGAACTAAATTCACCATTCAACAATGAAATCTACATTGTATATTATTTCTCTATTTTCATTTGGTCCTTAGTCAAAAACGATGGGAAAAATAATAAAAAGTGCTATTGTTTTATTTTAGTTTTTTTTTTATATCTCCATTACGTCAAATGCTAGCTCCAGAAGGAAGGCAATGAAACCTATGCGGTGATCAACCCTTTTTACTTTACCTGTGTTCAAGCCAACGGAATTTTTTGGGCAATATTTCCTCGCTGCGCCCGTTTTTGTCGGTCATGCCTGCTCTCGTCAGTTCAAGTGAAGCTAGCCCATTCAAATGTTAGGCGATCATATTAGACTTTTTCCCAACAATTCTTTTCGTTCATTTCCGCGGTGGACATGAATTTTGTTTCTACCGATAAAACTTAACGTGATTCGGTAACTGTTTCTCCTAAAATTGTTACCACAGCAGCGATGCTAACATTTAGAGTGCTCGCGGTGATATATGTTCAAAGAAAAAATACTAAGTCCCTTAAAAATTAATAGTTTCTAAATATAACAATTAACATATTCATTGAAATATCCCCGTGAGATTTCTAAGGTTATTTCGGCTAGTATACAGGCCTGTATTACCTAATGCTCGAAAATACGATAGATAAAATGTGCGAAGTTCCCTTACCCGATGCAAATAATTTGGTGCAAACAGCGGGTGAAATTGGCGGATTACCTATCAAACAACGAGGCCCACGTTAGAAATATTTCAAGATTGACGATTCCCAATTCGTATCTACCATACCAAAAATACAAAACTGACTCCGATGTTGAATAGGGCGTTGGATACCCCATCCAATGATCGATCTTGGGCATGATGGGCACACGTAAAAATCGACCTTCAAAGGCAAGCAAGCAAGCCCATTGCACGACACATAATGATCTGTTCGCGAAATACGAAAAATCTGCCTTTTCACCCGCAATGAAAGCCTCGAATGTCTACGGAATCAAGCATCTCCTCCTGGTGGTCACGAACATTTCAATCGTCAAGTGATTTCATTCTTTTAAACATGACTTCCCAGGTGCGGACTAACTGAATGTGGCCCTAGCAAGAGAACGTAATCCTCGGGCCAAGGATTCCATGTTTTTCGCGGACATGGCTCTCTGCTTGCGACGTGATACTAATTAAAATTGATCCTTATTTTTTTTGCCGAGATGCATTCCTACTTACACCCGCTATCCCGTGAATATATCCCCGGGCACCAAGGCAAGCATTTTTTTAAATCCATCGCAGATAACAACCAACACCAGGAAACGGTCTACAAAAGCCTTGCATTCAGTTCTCTTACAAAGGCGTGATTTTTGTCTGTGATATCCCTTAAAGGAGAGAGGAGAACGAGTTCTTCCACGGGCACTCCTGTCTTCAATTTCTCGAGCGACGCGAGACTCGTAAAAGAAATGATAAAATCCGAGACCTGAAGGTTGTGTTCACCGTCTTTTGTCAATGTGGAAGGCCTTACGGATAGATAACTGTAGCGGTAGGGAATGCCACCGCGCCTTAACGGGACCCGCCTCAGGTCCAACATTTTGCTTTTTAGGGAGGAAAACTTAAAGTGTGGAAAACATTGAGAGTAGTGAGGGCGGGGTGAGAGGGTGGGGGGGGGGAGGATGAAAGAAGCCGTCCTCATTCCAACCGCGGGTGGCGCCTATGCATCCATTAGCCCCGGGGCGAGTTCGTGTTCTAAAGTTGCTTGTGACAACACGGCGGACACTGATTATCATAGATTTATACTCTCACGATTTATATCGACAAAGAGATGCTGTCCTTTACTCTGTTCGACCGCGGTAGGGTCATGTTGGGGTAAAATTAGTCTGGTGTGTATTCACCCCGTGTCATACATATTGCAGGATATATAAATAAATAAACGTTTGGAAAAAGATCTCTGGTGAACCATCCTTCATCTTATTGTTACGTTGCACTGGTAACACCGCAGTCGGTCCTGCTTCATAATTTTGCTTTTTGCCGGGACCGAGTTTTAATTCATGAAAATAGAATTATGTAAAAAAAAACTATTTGATACGTGCGTACTGATGACCTTTATTGGAGAATTTTTTCTTGCTTGAGAAAGGCCTGTCGCGGTTAATAAGAATTATTTCAATCGGGAAGAGAGTACGAGACCGGACGGCGGTGAGATGTTCTGCGTCCGCGGGAGGGGTTTCTAACAAAAAGCGTGCCACTGAAAGCAGGAGCAGTAAATGTAAATGAGAAAGCGAAAGAAAGGAAGGATCGGCGGATTTGAATTCCTATCCCTTCCCTCCCATCACCCCGCTTGGTGAAAATGTTCTAAAACGCCACTATTCCAGATGAAGCAACTCAGGAAAATTATTCCGAGAGAAACACCAAAAAAAGAAGATTCTACTCAGTCACCCAGTCACGTAAGTTAACACGCCAATGGATGAAATTTCACCACGAAAAATAATCAACTGACTCAACCCCTGGATCTCTCAACAAATTGCCAGCCAGGTGTGTTAGCCAGTCGGGGTTTAATTGGTTAACGCAATAGAACGGCATTTTGGGATATCCGCGACCGAGTGAAGCGATTTATATAATTTTAAATCTTCCACCCTTTGACTATCAGAAAATTTGATCTACCTTTATGCTGCTAAAAACGTTCTCTATTTTATCTCCAGCACTTAGCAGCTCAATTCGGTCAAATAATTAGAGGTTAAGGGCTCAACGGTAGATATCACTTCTTGAGTACTACGGTCTTTCCAGGCCCCTCGACTTTTTGACGTAAGATTATTAAGAATCGTAATCTTTGACGTAAGATTAAGAATCCTCAACCCCCAAAATTCTCACGGTTGAGAATTTCGAAGAGCAGGATCGAAGGTCTGAGAAAAACACAGTGCTCTGGCACCATCTCTCACCCCTTCCCCTCCCTCCAGTGGCACCTATGCCACAAAATACGGACAACGTTGCAAATGACGCCATTACCGGCCTCCTATTGTTATATAATTTTTGAACCGGTGTAAATATCTCACTTAGTTGTGCGAAAAGTGATCTGTACAATGTATAAAATGACCAGCTAAGGCCTGGGATGAAGCATTTTTTAATGCTAACAAAAGCGATGTCACGTTAGGCCGACTATGGAGTAGTAGTAGTAGGGAGTTTTAAGCTCACTTCACCCAGTAGTGATACAAATGATACAAAATGATAATTAATGTAAATGATACAAATGGTAAATGGTTAATGGTAAATGATACAAATTAATAATTCCTTGGGAGAAAAGTACTGAGGCAATAATCTGGCTAATGTGTCGTATGAGAGCCCCTAATAAAAATATGTCAATTTCGTAAAAATAAGTAATTTAATTTGTTTAGTTTTGACGGCAGCCATTTTAACCCTAGAAAGATAACGCTATTTTTTCACCCTATTCTGGCAACGTGGGGTGAACAAACAACCCCAATTTTCAAAAATCTGTCCTGTAAGAGCTCATTTTTTTCGTTTTTGAACCTAGAATCGCGTGACACAAAGATTTATTTTTCAAAGTTTACCGGATGAGAGAAAAATGAGTAGGAAGCAAGTCGCGAACGTAACCCGTTTTCGTTTGGCGCGAGATTTCAACTCGATCTGGGGTGATTTTCTACTCCCGTTACCGTTCTAGGGTTAAAATTTCATTTAGTGGTCCTATTAAAAAAAGTCGAAATCAACGCTTGTGCATTGCTAAAAAATTGGCTACAGCAGATTTCGAGAACGCGAAAAGTTTTAATATGCATTTTTAGATGTTCGAGTTAAGCACAACTTCTACGCTAACACTCAGGTAATTGAAAATCTGAACCACCTCCAAATTAAAAAAAATTGTGATTAAGCGTGAAGCTCAATGTACGTAGAGCTTTGGATTTGACTGCCTAGCCTCGTGAACCACCCTTGAACCCCTTATGCGGTTGCGCATGGTCGAAAGGGACATCCAATCTGAGTCGGACACCAAATTTAGGCATTTCTCGACATTGCATTCAGCCGTGGCCAATCGGAGGAGGGAGGGCCCAGGGGGGGTCAAGCCGCTGCGACGGGCGACGCCCCTCTTTGGACACGACCGTTTGAATGACTCGGGGTTCCTCGTTTGCCCGCAGCGTCAACGGGTTGAAGGGCAAAACTGTACATCGACGCCGAACGAACAAAAGCCCTCATTCAAATGGGAGGCGTCGAAAGGGCGCTCAGTGTTATTGACTCCAAAGGGCGGAACGGAAATGAAGTAGGAATTTGGAACCATTCCATCCTTGGGTAACTGAGGCGCGCTCTCGGCTTAAATGCCGATCGGACTCCCAATTGACCGGGAAAATAACGACCTGCATACACACATACAGACGATCAAGCTACCCGATGGGAAAAAGCCAAACCAAAAAAATGTAGGGGATGTACTCAATGGGAGTCCGGTACCTCCAATCAAGAGTCCATAAAAGATACGATACGCATTTCGGGGAACTCAGTCCGTAATCAGGGTCGTCTCAAATGGATGTGAAGCCCCTGAAAGATATCTCATTTTGATCCACAATGAAAGGTGGCTGGAGATGTCCCAGACGGAAAGGTGCTCTTAGTAAGCGGGGAGAAACGTTATCAGCAAATGACCCTTTTTGAAAATTCATTTAGTTCCCGCCGGCCCCTAAACATCCCATCACTCAGCCAAGACCAGTGATCAATTAACTGCTTAAAACAATCCATAGCATCAGCCTCTTGTAGGTGTCTCAGGACACTATTACCCAAATCTAATTACTTTAAATTCCATTCTACTTCAGAATAAAATAAAAAACATGGATGAGTATTAACATTTCCATTCTATAATGAAAAATGGAGCATTATTATTATTCTGAAGAAGTCACACAAGATTCAGTCAGTTCTGGATTCACGGGTTTCCGTGGCTATTCCAGGTTTATCACGCGAAACGTTCACTTCTTTCATGCAAACAAATATATGTCACAGAGGTTTACTAAAATGTGAGAACCAGCCAGATGGGGACAAGCTTCCAAGGGGGCCAAATCCACCCAGCCCACCCCCACACCTCCTCCTCTATGGGTTATATTTCCTACTGCCCTACGGATAGATTCTGTCTCCAAACCCATCCAAAAGTCAGTTTCAAATCACACTTGATGAAGATTGTAACCATTTAAGTACCAATAATTGGAAAAATGAATTAACTCTGCTGCAGTGAGTCCATAAACAAGATTGCAAAAAAGTGGAGGCATATGATGTGAGGAATATATGCTAATGTGCTGACCCATCAATGCAAAAGCTAATCATTTAACATTTCCAGTAAGGTAAGCAAACTGCCGCAAGAAATGTCTTGCGACCCAAGAAAATTCCTCGCTATTCCAAAGAGAACAATTAGAATTAAATCAGTCTATAAATACATACCCAAAAATGGGAAGTATTGGTTACATTTTGCATGCAAAATGTGGGAATCAATACTTCCTTAGAAATGGTTGAAAAATGTCTAAATTCATTTGCTAACATTAGAAATAACTGTAAGGAATAGAGCTCAAATGGCAGTAAAATAAAGGTAATCACAGTCACCGTCAGAAACTCAACTTTTGGAAAGTCACATGGAAAAATATATAAACCTCACATATCACCAGCCCATTCCTCTGACAACTTGATTCAACTAGCAGAAATTCCATTTTCCCAAGCTCCCTTATTGAATATATTATGGGGAGTTTAAGAAAGAATTGAAAAGTGATATCTATTCACCATAGTTTCCTATTATTTCCTATTATTGAAGAGAATAATGTTCAGAATTTCTTGAGATGAACTTATTTCTCTTGGATGAGAGGCCTATTGTTATTTTGCCCATGGTGTGCACAGAGGACCTAAGGAAAACATACCTACATATAAGCCAGGTGCATACGAATAATGAAATTCATAAGAAAAGCCATTTGAATCCTGTGTAAGCAATAATAAGGAAAATGAAATGGACTCACTTGGCTCATGCCCAATCGATAGGAAGACGGATCCAGGTCCATTGCTTGCAGCATATCCGTAATGATGGCTTGCTCATCTTCCGATGGCAGGGAATTGCCTAGGCCAGGGTCCGAGCTGATGTCACTTCCTGACTGGCCCGCCGATGGTGCAAGAAGTGAGAACCGTCGCCGGAATTCAGAGAACAGCAAGTGATCTGGGAATCCTTGTTTATAAAGCCGTGCAGCAGCAACTGTCTGGAAGCCTCTCAACTAACGAGAAGAAGAAAATTAGTTGAGTCCACTGATGTCACTCCATTAAAAATATGAATGAGAACTGAAAATTCATCAGCCAATTAATTTTTGTGTTTGATACTAGAAGAGTGTTCCTCCTCATACTTTTCATTATTAATATTTGATAAAGATGATAATGATGTAGCTAATCAACTTATATTCTTAGCCTGAATTACAAAGAGTTTTATCATTCAAAAACCTCACCTGAGATCGAAGAAGTGGAACATTGAGTGGAATATTGTTGAGGTCTCCGTTTCCTATGATGGCCTTCACCTCACAAAGACCAGCATCATGTTGCGGCAGGAAGCAATGGACAAATTTCAATCTTGTGCGCCTCAATGTCTCAATGAGGCCATCCTGGAAAAAATCCAAGCAATTAAGAATTAACAAAAACCTAATGTATCATTGTAATGGCAGTCACAAACAGTCATCTTATTATAAAACACTCTTGATATCACTGACTAAATCGCCGCATTCTTAGCACAGCTCTATAAAATAATTGTTATGAATACCGTACAGAGACAAGTTTTTGGATGTCTTGAAAAAATAAATAGCATCCCTTGAAAATTACTCCTAAAATATATAAACACCATTTCTCCTAGACTAATGCCGTCTCCAGTTAATAATGTCTTCTAACCCCTTCATATGAGTCAAAAATACTGCTTTGATTCCTCCCTCTTCCCCATTCACTGAACAACCATCCTCCATTCCATCAGTTTTAACAACAGTCAGCATCTCCTCCATCCACTTTTCCTTTCCATGAATTTTACACAACATCCATGCTTGTCTCTCTGTCCCTGTCCAAAAAGCTTAAAAAGATTCCAAATTTATACGGTTCCCTTTCTTGAAAGACTAAATTTTGGTACCACACAAGTTGCCAAAATTTGACAGAGTCTTCATTTAAAACAACTTTTGTCTCTTAATCAAATTATGCATCCTTTCCTCTCCTTAAATATGTTCCTTTGCCAAGACCATTCTTCTCTTTACATTCTCACTATTGTGCAAATTTTTACACAAAATCCCACTCCAGAGCCTAATTTTTCCACCTGCTCTTATTCATGACTTTTAGTCTCGTGTGACTACAAGTAAGTGTCTGTAGTCCTTGAGAATCTCATTACTTCCATTTTCTAATGATGTATTTTCAATCAATTCATTTTCAAATGCATTTTTCAACAACTGTTGCATTCCCTTTGCATTGCCGATGTATTTCAAACTTTTATTTAAAAAAAAATATATCAAAGTTTCAAAGCATTTTATCATCTGTATGATTGTAATTCAATGAAAATTTTGCAGACCTAGGAAGAGGGAATAGCAATGATTACCTGCACATGGATAACCGAGAGCTTATTGTACATATATCCAAATGCTAATATTTCACATACTCATTTAAAAATAAGTAAATATCTTTCATTCCCATATGAGAAATTTATTTTATGATTGGAATTAACTAGCCTTTCATTTAATTTAAGAAGCCATATACAACATATTAAAAGATAGTTCATGCTGGATATATCAATAAGTATTAGGGATAATATCACGCCCATAAGTACACCAAGGGTAAGACAATTTCTGATTTAAATACTAACCACTTGGAATTTAACTTGAAGGCAGAGTGATTTTCTCTTTATTCCAGCCGTTCCAGAATCCAGAGTTCGACGAATGCTGGAGGCTCTCCTCAATGACTGGGAGCCTTCAATTCCCACTGTGGTCCCACCGAGGGCAACGCTGGAGACAGGCCCACTCCTCACACTGCCAAAGAGGCGACTCACCTCATCCCTGGAAGAAGAAATCAATCATGCTTCAGAAGACCAAGAGAAAACAAGAATTTCACATCAAAGGAGATCACCAAACTGTTACAGAGAGGCACTTCTCCAGAGCACGGAATTCCACAAAGTGCTACTGGCTTAAAATGCATACCGTGTATACATACAAATTTTTAGTGTCATAATAACATGTTTATCGCTTCTTAACACTAAGATAATATATCAATGCAACCATTAAGAACTTAATATAGTACACAGGTGGTTTGATTTTAAAAATGATATATCATATAGGCTATCTTCTCCAATTCAGTGACCTATAACTAACTGGGCTGGCCTCCCTTCCTCTCAAACTGAATGGGGCAATTACTAAACCTTTCCATTGTCAATGCAAACAATATTTATCATAAAAAATCATTGTATGGGTTACTATATAATTTATTTTTAAAATCCCAACAAAAATGACCAAGTAATTACATATTTCAAATTAACAGTTTTTTACTCAATCAATTTCCATTAAAACACAGTAGGAAAAAATTTCCATGCTAAACATGATAATAAAGAAATACATTGACGAATATCATATCTTTTTAACAAAACTAGAATTAATAATACTGCAATTTATTTAGTTCGGTTCATAATGAGGATAAATTTCAAAATTCTATAAGAGGGCTTTTTTTAACTTTAAAGATTTTCACAATTTCAAGGAGTAAAAAAAACTCCTTAGCTTTTGGATATATGAAATGGCCAAGCAGTTTAGAAATTCCCATTCAAAATTAGAGTTCACATCAAAATGAAAAAACCGCAGGTCAAGGAGAAAGAAGCAGTGAGTGCTGACATAGATGTGTGTACCTGGCAGAATCTTGGAGGAGAGCAGCAGCGACCCGAGTGAGTGGGTTCTCCCTTGATGCCTTGAGCCACCCAGTGGTCGAGTAGAGCACTGGGTTTGTCCCTTGCAAATGGTTGAGCACAAACTGATCCCCACCACCAGGGCCCTTTCTCAGCAGCACCTGGTGCTCTGCAAAACAATAAAGGATGATGAGAAATGATGGGCGTGCACAGCCATATAATGATTGGATCTACAAATGTTTTAAATGATTCCTATGGAATCACATTCTTAAGAATTAAAAAAAAAAATAAAGATAATCCTGAAAATTATTCAACAGCAACTTAAGCACTGTTTTCGACAAAAATGGAAGTAATTTTACAGAGGAAGAATCATTTGCTTTATTCAGGATTTGAGCCCAGATCCCTTGATCACCAAGCAAATACTTAAGCCAGGTTTTAGATCAGCCAGTGGATAGATTAACTGAATAAAACATACAGTTTTTATATGAGGAATTCAAGTTCAATTTTGAGTTTAATCACATGATATTTGCACTGCATAATTTTTAATTAGAAATAATTTAGGGAACCTGTTAACGAGTCATGTGATGTGCTAATTCACTTTCCCAAAGGCACTTACCATTTGACGAAGAAGGCTACAGAAATCATGAAGTACAAAATGTTCCACTATTTCTGAATTAGTTCTTTCATACTTTCAAAGTTAAAATGAGCATTTCAAGTAATAATTTTCATATTTCAGATGTTCAAACTAAATAACAGTATAAATTAGATAATACAGATGCACCCTAAAAGTGAAATTCATGGTCGTGATCTGGAAAAATTCTTTTGACATCATCCATATTTAGCTATGAACCTGGTCATTCATAAGCACATATTATGCTGCATAAAGTGTTTATAGGGGAGAGAATTATTGTTGTCACATTGATATTTTAACATTGCATCTTATTCCTCTGTAGCTTTATAGTCAATTCCCAATGCTTGGCTCTTTGAAATATTTAACTTAATCTAAATGAATTTCTCATTGCATATTTTGCTGATGAAAAAGTTACTGCTAATGAGGAGAGTCCAGATAAAACAGAATGGAGGAAAACTGCTAAAAGTTTGATTCCAGAGGGTAAGAATGTGTGTTTCATTTTATTCCTATCACATGCAGTTCATGAAAATCATCAAAACTACTGTTTTGTGAAACAATCCAGTGATCCACTAGCCTCTGGTAACGTATTAGAAGATGACTTCATCAATATCCAATAATTATAAGTCAACGATATATCAGTCTGCTGCTATTGAGACCAGTGGAGTTCACCTGGAAAAATCTAAAATTACAGACGCGTCTAACAAGATGACCCAGAAATTAAATAAAAGAAAGGTAAAATTTTGATCACTAGTTCACTCTATACATGTACTTGCCCTTGGCGCACAGACATCAATAATTAAACTAGGCATTCAAATATAATAGAACAAAACAGTTCAAATATCCAATGTAGTGCATGGTTTCTAAGCATGTTTTTCTGAGATGTTGACAATTCTACCATTGAAGGAATTACAATCGAACAAAAAACTAGCAAGATATTAATATCTGTTGAAGGTAACAGTTTTATTTCTGAAAAATGTCTACCTAAATGTTTTAGAATACATTTGTAAACAATGGTATTGTGTCAGCTCTCTACAGGTAATAATACTTATTGAGATCAAGCCTGATTAAACTTTTCTAATTATAAAGAGTAATTGATCATTCTATGCTCCCCATATGTGCCTATGTTGTAGAATATTTTCCTCCATGAGACTTCAAGGAAAAGTGGCAATACACAGAGTAAATCTGCTAAATTAGCCAAAGAAATTAACACAAATGTGTGGAGGTTAACAATGAAAAACCCATTTCATTTGACTGATATCAAACAAATACATAACAACTCCAGGTTAATTGTGCAAACCAATCAATCAGCAATTCTATTATTCTTCATCGTGCATTACCACAGCTCTATGTCAGGTCTGATATTTGTCTCAGTACAAAATAAATAAAATCTGATTTCTTATTTCCACAGGATTAATTCATCATAAAATGAATTAGACTTTTCCATGGTGATTTGGTAACAGTTACACTACATATATACATATGAAACTAAGATAATAACTCAGCATTTCCCATTGATGCACCCAGTATAGGATGCAAGGCATTGAGAGAAGAAATTATCAAAGAATGTTAGCACTAAAAAATATGGACTAATAAATAAAGGCTGAGTTCCAGTAATACAGAGACAAAATAATACATACCTCTATCGCTATGATTTTCAAACAGTCGATGAAGGAATGAGTTGTCATCACTGGTTGCCTGATACAGCACTGCCTCTTCATCCAACAACCACAAGAGGCCAGTGTGGCGCTCAGATTCCCTCAAGTCAGCCTGAGAAGAGCGTATCATGCGAAGGGAGTGGCCAGGAGGAGGTCTGTCCAGGAGGGCAACTATTGGAGCCGGGCTCTGCCACAAAGAGGGGCCGTCGCTGCTCTTCCCTTTGCTACCATCTCCCTTGCGGTGATCCTCTTCCTCCATATCCACCTCCTCATCATCATAAGCAACATCTATGTGCTCCTAATATGGTAAAATAACAAGCAATGACATTAAGAGTCAGCAGACATTGCAAGAGTTGTACTTCTCTTTAAATTTAGATAATTAAATACTAGCCATTTTCAATAACATTAAATACTCATTTCTACCTTGAACCCCTTAAAATTTTAAAATCTTCCAAAACCATTTTATTTACATGAAGAATATTCGCTCCCCAAAAGCCACAATAATGCATTTTTATCACAATGGAAATGCTAAACAGATGAAAGAATAAATGCCAAACTAACAGTTCCATTAATTTTGAAAATTATATACCTTCTTAATTAGAATTTCAAAATCTGGGAGATGAAAGCTATGCATGCCAACACATGAAATCATCACACATGAATACAAGAAAATATTACAATTTAGATTCTGAATTAACTGTGCTGAACAATCTGAAAGTACGTATATCAAACTTAGAAAAACTTTTTCTCAATTGAAGAAGCAATCAATGAACCATTGTTCTAAATCATATTAATATACAGGCAATGCAGTAATGCTAACCAATAAAGAGAAAACTATAATAATAACCTTAAATATTATGGAAAACTAATTTATAAAATTCATGATAAATATTGACTATCAGTCAAATTTGCAATGATTTTTAATTCTCAAAAAAAGGTACAAATATATTATGCAGTACAATTAAAAATGTTGGAATTGTACCATGATTAAAATAAGAAATGAACCTTCTAGAATCTTCCATGCGTAACTCATTAGTAAAAATATTATATTTATTATATCTCCAAGTAAGGACAAAAACCTTTTCCAAAAATATTAATAATTTCAATATGAACCATAAAAATGACACAGATTACTTCCACACCAACCTGCATGTATCTGTCTTTAGGTGCCACCAGTGCTGTCTGATGGAAGAGTAGTTGCAACCGCTCTTGAAGGTAATTGTGACAAAGGTCATGAAATGTTGCCCCTCCCTGCTTAGAGCAAGAAGTTGGGTTCTGGAACCCAGGAGTATCGACTACAAGAAGCGATGACACAGAATGCATCGTTGTGCAGATTGACCTGATGGAGTATAAATTCAAATGTCACCAAACAAGCACATTTGTGGGAAATTGGCAAAAGTGAACACAAGGGGACAACCAAACCTCATTAAGTATACATTAGAATATATGTTTTTTCCGACGATCAAATCCAGATCGACCAGATTCTTTTCAGATCATTGCACTAAAAAAGAAACATGAAATAAAATAACTCACATAAGTTCATAAATGAACTAGAGACCATGGAACAACTTGACCTTATATTCCCTAACTGTTGCAGTGCTCAGTGCATTCACATCATATTGGTTCGAAGGATGAATGCTATTTTTGTACACTATGAATTGTGCAATTCTTAAGAAAATGAGTCCTTTATGATTTGTACCAAACCAAGGATGGTATAATTATAATACTGACTACGTACACATCAGAAAGAGACACACAATTCTACCTCAGAGAGCTGTTACAATCTAGCTTATTAAAAATATTCCTCCACAGCCAACATATTCAAAAATAGATGGAATTCTAGCCTTTTGGAAAATAATTTTGATGATTAAAAAGAATGCCAGTAGACTTGCGCTATGCTGTTTGTGTTTGCTTTGTAAAATGACTTGCTTTATGTTAAATGATGATCCGACAGTTATATTACTGAATCAAATGCCATTGATTAAGCTGTGCCTGAACTGAAATTTCTGTGCCGTTACACTTAATATGGATTTTATAAGGTATTCTATGATCCATTTGCACTGCAATATCCATCATAAATTATCAACAAATATATGAAAGAATCGAATGAAAGAATATATGCAAATCATAATTTATTCCCAAAACTATGTTCATCCAAAAAATTGATGAAGACATTCACATTTTATTTCCATCAATTAGTGAATCACCCTCTGGAATAACAATTTACAAACAATCCATTAACATATTCATATTATAATTACATCTACATGAACTAATTAATAATAATGTCAAATCTGATCTCTCATATTGCCTTTGCTCAAGTATGGAAAGGTATAAATATGGCAATTATTCATCATTAATTTGTCAATCAGCTTGGATCCAAACCTCCCCTATTCCTTGTATTATTTTGCTAAAAATATCATTTCCATTTCAAGGTCTGGCAAAAGAAAAGTCAATTACATATCTTCCCAATTATTAGAGAGCATGAGGCCATTCAAAGGAAGTAAATGTTTGACCTCCTTACCTATTGATCAAGGCAACAACAGCGTTCATGACTTCGCCATACATTCCCACCACAGCCCCCTCCAGTGCCTCCACTCCGCTCATGCCTGTGGACGTGTGGTTCTCGATGGGAGACGGAGTCCGGAAGGAAGAGGATGCAGAGCGGGGCAAGAGTGGCGTCCCTGCACCTCCCGCACCAACTCCTCCCCCATTCAATATGTTGCGCACCAATTCCTCCACTGATGTTCCCAACAAGCGAGCTGCTCTTTGCGCAGCTTGAGGATTGGCAAATTGCCACCTGCCACTCGCACCATTCCCGGCTGCATCAATGTAAAAATATACATTCATGAAGGTTCAGACAAATGTTGAAATGGTGAATTCAAATTCATGTCATAATTTGAGAAAAAGTCAATCCTAATTTTCCAGACTTAATTTCAAAAGTACTTCCAGGAATTCATGAAATGTTTCCATTTCAAATTGGAATGTAATCAAAACATGGGTCCCAATAATCTGTTTGTTAACTTTAAATCTACCTTTGAATTAAATAATAGCATAAGTGAAGATTGCTTTGAGACTTTCCTTCAGAAAAATTTACAGTTCCTCAGCATAGATAACTCATCAAATTACTAGAGTGAAAACTATTGCAAGGCATTAATAAAACACTTAGGTACAAAAAAAATTAAATTAGACATGTAGAACGTGTTTACAAAGAAGAAAAATAGTAAATACAACAAACAAAACCAGTTTTGCAGCTGTACGCATATATGTATACTTTAATAAATATAGAATTGATGAAGATCATTAGCCAAAACTTTGAATTATAATTAAGTAAATTGAAAATGAAGACATTAATTACCTTTGGCAGCCCCAGCAGTTCCTAAGTGATAGATGGCAGCCAGAACAGACCAAATGACCTTTGCTTCCGATTCAGTGAAGTTCAGCAGGGACATTGCAGTGCAAACACGTCCAAAGTCCAAAGCAGCCCTCTGCCGATCCTCATGCTGGTAATGCAATAAATTTAGCATTTAATACAGCTTTACAAGTACAGAGTAGAAGATGTCAATCATGTGGAAATTAAACTAATACCTTATGTAAAAAAAATAATATACGTGTATATTTTTGATTGGTTTGATGCGAGTACAGAAATTGCTGTTCTTGAAACATGCCATTCAGTTCATCTTGAATACTTTGAAATTTTTTGTTGTTGCTATCGAATTTGAATTATGACACTGAATACTTTCGGCCAAGAGACTGTACTGATATTGCCAGTTGTTCACACACTCCTCTAACTGCTATACTCTAACCATTTCAGACTTTGCTGCAAGTCCCGTATATTTGGATAATCGTACAACACTGATAACCGTAACACATAAAAATCTGGTTTTAATATAAAGGGATTCAATTCAAATGAATAAAAATAGTTTTTAAAAATAATTGATTACATTTAGAGGAAACAAATGAACTATCCTTTTTCATTCCTTGCGATAAATTCAAGTTTTCTAGTGATGAGAAAATAAATTCTTTTCCATTTTTATAAGGGTGGAACATTAGCTTTACAAGAATGAAGAACCATCATCAAGTGAGCAGCAAAACGTAAACTGCTTGAAAGCTAAACCAATCACGTAGCCAGGAAAAAAAAAATAATTGGCAAAGAACGAATTTTGACAAAGGCTCCCTGATATGGATTCATATTGGTCATGTAATAATACAGATTGAAATAATGCAGTGTAGAGGGTTAATAACTAATGCATTGCATAGTAAAACAGTAAATGTGCTCGTCTTGCATGAGAATTTGGAATGCTCTGGGCCAATGAATAGGAAAGCATGGATAGAACAAAAAAGTTTAAATTAAAACATTAAATGCTATTGAAAACTTTTAATTTTGCAATCAAAATTGAAAAATTTTGAGAAATCCGAGGTAATTCAAACTTGGATTTTTTTTAAAAGTATATTGAAGATTCAAAGTATTTAAAAATGTTTACGATTGTAATTTTATTAAAATTTTAAGATGACCAGAAGAAAGAATAGCTAGGATAATTGACAATTGACTGCATGTGTATTGAAGTAGTATATTCTAATTGGATCTAACCTGTGTTATTCTATTTATTACCCTACATATGTGAAAAATTAGAAGCCCTAACCTCAAAGGTGTCATGTGCTCTCTATCACTAGGATGTAAATATTTATCGTTTGTTTTGTATAGAGATCAGCAAAAATTGATGGAACTTTGCCACACCATGCATTAAGGACACTCGGAGACATCTATTTGCCTTAAAATATTCATAACTTCATGCCAGCTAATTAACTACTAAAATGAGGCTAGACTGATGAATCATAAGCCTTTTGGTCAAAACAACTGATGGATGGAAGTTGTACTACTTTTATTATTAAGATCATTTTTATTTAATCTTCATGATGCATGAATAAAACGAATGGTAACTATGGTCATATGAATATTATGGGAAGAATCAACCCCAGCCTTACTCTTACAAATGGGCAAAGGATACGGTGAGGGAAATTACAGAGGAAAAAAATTAATAAATAATTGAAATTAAATAAAAATAATTTTTCCATGTTTTATATTTATTTAATTTTAATTATTTATTTATTTTTTCCTCTCTAATTTCCTTCTCCATATCCTTTGCCCACTGGTAAGAGTGCAGCTGGGGTTGATTCTTCCCATAATATTCATGATGCATGAATGAATAACAAACATTCGATGTGATATATTATGAACATTTTTATTACTTACAATTCTTTACTGCAATTCTTTATAGGATTAAAAGTAGAATTGAAAAACTTTATATTTTTCTATTCACAGTACCGATTTATGAGGTAGTGGGAAAGTGTTTATAACATCAACATTAACCCACTATGTTAATGGCTAGGGATTGCATTTCTAGTCGCATTGGCTTCATACCTACACAATCTCCCAATTAAAAATAATTCCAGCTATGACCAAATCTTCAAAATTTATCATGATTGCAAGTACTTCATTTCAGGGAATGCATGTACTTCATTTCAAGCATAAATTGAAGGAAAGTATATTTATAACAGTAGAAACATAACAGTAGAAGATAACAGTAGAAACAAAATTAAATGCAACATCCACAGCCAGCCATCAAAGAACTGACACTTGAAAAGATGGCAAAACACTGCTTATCTAACTCATAGATATCAACTGAAATGCAAAACATCAACAAACATTGAAAGGTGAAGTATAGAAGGTTTGAGGGTTCCCGCTGTCATTATTTCATGATGGATAGTAAAAGACAGAGCTGGATATGCGTTACAAAATAAATTTTAAAAGAGACAATTAAAGCAAACAAATCTAAGGAGATGGCCATAAAGGTTTGGTGATGTTATTAACAAACAGCTGACTTGCTATTTTTGGATATGGTTTGCATCCTTGCCCTTCTGAATGATATTTAAAATCCTAGCAAACCCCCACAGTACATTTGCAAACATCACTACATGGACAACATAAAATTCAAATGGGAATGGTATGATATGTAATACTCACCATTGCATCACTTAGCTATTGAAATGAAAAAAAATGTATTTTCCAAGTATAACCTGAATTTCATTTTAAAATAAGACACTGACATGCAGCATACATGTTATGAGAACTGACCTTAGTCATTGGAGTAATGAATATATTACGCTGATTGAGCATTTGATAATTGTCAGCTCCTGCTTGTCCATCCAGCTGCAACTCCCTTCTCAGCATGCCTTCTGCACCGGCCAGCAGTCGATAGAAGGCATGAAAGGTTAGCTCGCCCTCCGGACGATGTGCAACTCTGGTCTTCTCAGGCAGAAGAACCTGGGGTAATGGAACAAAAGGAAAAATGTGTGTAAAGCATATGCATTTATGCATTGGACTATATAACATTCTCTTAAGAGCAGTGCCGACCAAACTTTTATTCCTCTACTTTTTAGAACAGAGGAACACACAAGTAACACAGGTCAAGGCCAAGATTTCAGCTTAAATTTATGAAGAAAATACTTAACTTCTGTTCCTGAATTCACTAACAGGTAATACTTAATTGTCTGTTAAATACTCATGTCTTTCCCTTTTTATGATAGAAAAATGTTCAATCTGCCAAGCCTCAAATATCAAGCAATCAACTTATGCTTGGTTATATCCTTTCCATATGCCTGAGATATTTTAGAAAGTCGAGTAATAAATACATGTCTGACGTATACTTTGCTGTTATACTTTGGTTTTAATATGGCATGACATTTTATGCATTTTTGACATCACAATAGTGATAATAGACCTTAACATTTACTTACTGGAGATAAGGAATTATCAACAAATTATTATAGCATATCTTCCATATATTCCTCGAAATCTTCATCCAAAGAATGTTAAGGACATCTTTATTTACAAGAGGCAGCATTAGATCACAAACTCAATTATGTTGAAATACACAACTTTAGGTAATTTATTAAACAGTTTGATATGCACAAATTTTTTCCATCGAAATAATATTGGAAATTTAAATAGTTAATTTTCATATGGGATATTGTAAGAGTTTTATTATTGTTGTAAGAGAGAAGTTTTTTGAAATCTTAAAAAGAGCTGCAATGATATCTAATGTCAATATGCAATACACTTACATAAAAAGTCATGGCTTTCAGAATGCACAAAGAATGCTTTTTCAATTTTGTTCCGGCAAGTACCCATCCAAATTTCTTTCAACTTCCACAATTATCCCAGACACTTAAATAATTTTTAATGTAAATTAAAGTGTGTCACTAAGTCATTCCCCGTCAACCCATTACACCCAAGTACTTCCATGCACTCATCACTTGACAACATTTTCAGTAAACATTTAGTCCTTAGGTACACCAGAACTATTCTCTTTTCCAGAAAGGGAAATGAATAACAATAAAGTGATTTCACAAACATAATGATTTAATGAGAAAACAAAAACCTAGAATATTCTTAAGAATTTCGCTAGTATCATCATATCCCTGAAAAAATTACATTAATCACTGTAACATATTAAAATATTTAAATACCTGCACTGATGCTGAGGCAATCTGGCCCGACTGGTCAAAATCAAGGCTAAATATTTCAGTGAATCTGGATGCATTGGAATTCATTGATGTGCGGCAATTTCCAAAGGACTCGAGCAGTGCTGAGATGGCATTGAGTTTCTCAACTAGAAATAGGAGTGCACATTATAATAAATATCAATGGGCATTGGAAAAATGTTTTGCAGAAGAAAACAAATCCAAGAGTAGGAAAGAGTTCAATATTTAAGGGTTTAGAATAAATTGGATTTCACAGTACTCAAACAGAGTTTTACCATTAATACAACTCAGGTTAACTGATTATATGAAAGGAATCATCCATTTGATGGAATTGAGTCCAAATTTGTTAACTTGCAATCTTAATTTAGGACTGAAAATACCTCTAAGAGCAAGTACCTTAATTAGTGGTAAATTATTTTGACTCATGTAAAATTAAGAGAAACCAATGGAATGCATGCTAATACAACTTTCCATTAAATTTTAAATTTATCAACAAAAAAGTACCACAGCAGTGAGAATGAAAACCTTGAAGGTGAAATTATTTGGATAATAGGGAAGGAAATTAATACATTAAAAAATGTGTCATCAGATCCAATTAACAATATTAAGCATCAGATTTACAGTTTTGCAACATTATGGAATTCCACTAAATGTAGGCCTTAAGCATCAATGAATTTGCAAAAATTATGGAAAAAACATTCCGAAGACAATTCTTTCCACATATTAAAAAATGTTCGTAATACCATTCATAAAATGACAGTTGAATTTGCTGAGTGTAAAGATACAACAATGATGATACAGAAATAAGAAAATTGGAGCTTAATCAGAACTGTCAATATTACATGAAACTGTAACATAACAATAAATCAGTCTTCAGAGCAAAAATACTCTCATTAAATAACAACACACAAGTAAGAAACCTTTCACTACACGCATAATTTTTTGAGGAGATCTAGATTTTATTCAAGAATAACTAATTTGTGAGAAAAATAAATTTTTGGCATTCCATTGGTTAAATTCATTTAATTGATTAATAACAATTAATTAGGAAACAATACCTGTTAAAACTTTATTTACAGAACCCGCAGTCAGCACCAGGTAATGGAGAAGATGGCGGAAGTTTGTTGTCTTCCCCGAACCACTTCGACCAGTTAGCACCACTGAATGATCGGATCTGGTTGAAAGCATCCCACGCAAAGCCCCTTGCGCAACGGCATATATATGCGGGGGCATGTCTTCAAGTTTACAGCCCCGGAACATCTGCGCCACCTGTGAAAACATGAAATGGAAATATAAAATGTAGTAAAATGCAGAAAATTAAAGGGGAAAAAAGTAAGTACCAGCAGCAGATTATATGTAATAAGAGAAAATAGCTAAGAACAACATGAACTAGGGTAATGGGAGAGTAACCAACTTTTACATTGGCATATGTCTCATTAGAAATTAATAATACATATATGCTGGGACACTAAAGCTTATGAAAAACCTCAAGCTATTAATTTATTGTAAGAAAGTCTTTGAAATCTTCCCCAGCCTTAAGTAGCGAAGAATTAAATATTAATAAGTTCAAAGGTTAATTTTTCAAGTAATTCTTCAGTCATTAATTCATTTTCATCTTCACATTTAATGTAACATATATTTTATTAGTAAAAACCCACAGCAAAATTTGTCAAATCAAATGCTAATTTGTCAAATGAAAGGGGATCCTCATTGGAATAGTTTCAGGATGGTGCCAATGTGAGGGGAAAGGAAAGAGCTAATGAAACATGATTTCAAATTCAACAAATGGTACTCCACAGTTATTCAGATAAATGAAACTGTCCAACAGGTTTTATAATGATTCATTTTTTCTTTGAGATTTAGACATTTTTAATGTAAGTCTTCGTGGCCACAAGTATATTTTTTTTACTTGAGGATAAACTTAGAATATAATTATGATTAAATTAACTAAAATTGATTTTACTGGGCTTTTATGTACTTTTAATGTTAGCATTTTACTACCCCACTGATTTCTACCTACGAAAATGGTTGCATTGGAGACTTCAACCAAAATATCCTTTTTGATTTAGAATGAGACCAAACCGCTGCAGCTGGTGGAATGGACATCACAGATGAAACCAAATTGAGAAGAAAGAGGCAAGCATCACTTTTCCAGAGTGGGTAACTCACCTTTTCCGAATATATTGCAAGTGGAGCACATGGGTTGATGATGAGGGTGGCGATGGGGGCAGCAGCATGTGTGTGCACCAAGTCGGCTGCATATCGGCTCCTGAGCGCATGGAGGACACTCGCTTCATTGAGGTGCCGCAACGAGGCTATGTCCTCCACCGTATCCTGCTGAGGTGGGTTCGCCTGCATAGAGGGAGGCCACGTGAGTGCATTTTATTTTAGAGAATGGACACTTCATGCATAAATCAGCCGACGCCAATTACAATCACTTTTTATCTTTTCAGGTGGTCTTTTCAGGAAAGACCACCTGAAATTTTTTTTTTCAAGCTTCACTGTGAAATCCATAATTTTAATGAAAGTACGGTGCACTTCTCCACAGAATTTATAGCTTTAAAATTTAATTACTTTAACATTTAATTTCAGTAATTAATTTTTAATAAATTAATAATTTTTTAAGTTACAAATTTCACTTTAATTTATTAATTTAAATTTATGCAGAAAAGTACACCACTCTATCATTTAAAATATGGATTTGCAATACTTCCACAAAGCAAATCCTCACCTTGAAGGTTTATTCATCGTGGCAGTCAAACATTACCAATGACAAAGTTTGACCACATTAAAGATTCATCATCCATTAAAATAATAATAACTTGAATGAAATCCAAGACAAGGTAATACACAAATACTAGTGTATTACAGGTGACTGCATTAAATCGATAATCGTATTACAACAAAACGAAAAGTCAAAAAATACAAAAAGGGATACCATCGTATAACCTTAAAATAAAATGAGTATCTTTTGAACGACAGTGTTGGAAAATATCAATGATATAAATGTAATACAGCGATCACAGTGAAAAAGAAACGAAAGGACATGAGCAAAAAATCAAAGATGCAAGTATACTGTGATAAAATCTATTCAAATTGAATTTGTTGTAGCTCAAGGTTGAAACGAGAAGTGTTTTGCATTAAGTACTGAATTACGAGTATGCACCTATATTCCATCATTTACATGTCAGTAAGTGCTATGCATTCAAAAGTGGATTAATAATGCAAATTTCGGTTAATTACTAAATCTCACGATGCCAATAGTAAATTTACCATGCTTGGCCCAAGTCAAAAGATAACAAGTACCCACACACACACAAAAGGTTGCAGGGGCAATACATTAGAAGGACGCATAAGTACATGGCCCACTCCTACTGGCCACATTAATAGAGTAAATTTGGGGTTTCAGATTAGAGCAAAGTATCCCCAGATGATTTTATTGGCATTTTTTCCAACACTGTAATACTTCCACAAGTTAAGAATGGAGAATTTTTATCCACTCCAATGTATGCATAAAGTGAATGCCTGATACTTTTTTCCACTGTCCATCGTGTCTATTTAATCTTTTTAAAGGTTCATTTCCAATTTACATGAGACAAAAGCTCCGTAAAGAAGTTTGCCAGTTCAGTACCTAATCACAGCATAAAAACTGTCAACTTAAGAATCACAAAAACAAAGACAAAATAGGGCAATATTTTTACAATTTTACATGAAAATTGGATCAGTGAAACGCGATCATTTCCCTCCATTTACTATATTTTCTTCTCATTTACACAGGGCGACATCATTGGATAGGATAAATATTAATATGCCGACCTTGAAGGTTGCGTTGCCCTCCCACCCGGTCGCTTCGCTTACCTTCTCCACGTCCTCCTCATCGACGAGCAGCACCTCTCCGGTGGCCTCCACGAGCACCCGCACCTTTCCCTCCGGCACCGAGCCCTCGCCGTCGCTGCCGTCGGACGAGGCGTTGGCTGCCGACGAGGAGCGGCGGTCGGACGCCGAGAGGCGGCGAACGGCGGTGAAGCCGGCGCGGTGCACCAGCCACGCCCTCTCCGCCTCCAGCCATGCCCGCTCCCGCTCGCACTGCTCCTCCGACCGGGCCTGCAGACGCCAAAGAAAACACGACTCTTAGCAATCACTCCAGACATTCAAATAAACATGCTCGTCTTAGCATTACACTTCGCGTCAGCGTTCAACTCCAATGGTTTGGACGTCTAAAGGTCGTCTAAATAACGATTAAGGAAATCCAAAAGAGATTCGATGACTTCACGGTCAATGGTTAGGACGTCTGCGAAGTCCAAAAAAAAGCAACCAAGTGTAATTTGCTTCATTTCCCAAGAGAATTTAGAGCAGATCTCTCTTCCAAATATGTCAAAAACATACTATCGGCTCCAACATGCTATGGTAGGATGAATCTAGTTGCCATCGACATCACAGCGAGGATATTTTGCTAGACGAACTAGTTCAGACCCATGACATTCGCGCTTCATAAACTTGCTACTAACAATAACTGGTGAAGTGAAGTGCATCTAGCCGTAGGAATGAATGTCACGAAACAAAGCGTCAATACTGAAACATGCTGAGGTTGGATCATATTCATACATATTAAGCATTCCCACAGCAACAATCAAGCATTATCCCAAGGTTCCCTTATGCCCCCGGAACATGCGTCCACACTAAGGCTTCGTATCATAAATTACGGTCTACGCAGTGCGCGACGTCATAGTTAGCCTAAGGGTATATTGATATTTTTTACGTTGTACCTTGTTGCATTATAAAATTGTTAACCTGATATTTTTATTGAAGTGATGACTCAATTCAATTGATAATCCAACAGATCTAATAATTTTACCTATTTGACAATATTAATAAGACGATACGCCACAGTTGGACAAACGGTATGCTGGAATAGTTATTGTTGCATATTAATGCCATATACTTATGTACATTGTATGCCAGCCCCGACGTCTTCGCCAGCTAACCCTGAGGTCACGGACTAGATTCGCGATGAGGAGGGTTTCCTTCCCATTAGGTCTTGGTTGTTTACAATTGCCCTTGTTATTTCATGCTTATAACCCGATGTTGTTAATTCAAAACTTGACTGTTTACGAATCATTGCCACATTAATACCATTATTAGTCTGGCACTACCGTAAAGTGGTTCAGATCACTCGACTCAGTCGACTTTAACCATTTTAACAATTTAATAATAATAGTAATAACAGCCGTTAGACCTCCTGTGGCGTCGTGCTCAACGTTGGTCATGCTTGGTGAAACAGGTCTTTCGCCCCGACGTGGGCGAGGCGGAAGCGTGAGAGGAGGGCGGGCGGCGCGAGATTCCTCGCAAGGCAAGCGAGTCCGCCCCGCCCCTTCCGGCGACCCTCGCCCCCGCCTCCTTCCTCGAGGTTAGGACCGCGGAACCGCCTCGCGACGTGTGGGGTATCCGACGATGCGGGCGTCGGGGATGAGGGACCAGGGTATTCGGGGATTGGGGGGGGGGGGCAGAAAGCGAGTCTCTTTCGAAGAGGGTCGGCAGCCGCTGGGAGGGAGGCAGTGGACCCCGGGGGAGTGATTGAGAGGCCGGCGGATGCTCGAAAGGCGCCCGGGGGGGACAAGGGGTACTCGGCCCGGCTCCTCGCTCGCGAAAAGAAGGCGACACTGCACCCGCGGTGTTAGTCAATGGTTTAGGTTGGGTCATCAAAGGGCTCGGTACTATTCACTGCCGCAACTTCTAAGTCACAATACTAAGAGGAAATTAAACGCCCTTAAAGCATCATGTTACTTATTACGTTATTAACTTACTTACTACCTCCCCTAATTCCATCCAAAATGCCCAATCTCTTCCTCCGTATCCATCGCTTTCCCAACATTCCTCCCTATATACGAGTGCATAGGTTGCATATTACAAGATTCAGCATCCCAGAACCCTTCACCATTTCCTCCATCCACTTGTGCCTTCAAATTTCTACCAACAACATTCTCGTGTCCCCCCTAACCCTTCTCCGTTTTTTCCTTTCTGCCCATTATGTTTCTTCCTTTATTCCCATTTCTCTCTCTGTTCTATTTCTTTCATAATTATCTTTCAAGATAGGCAAGGCAACAAAATTATTCGCCGGTCTTATATTAGGTTATTTCGGGCAAATTACTCCGCTTTACTGATTTATTCCATGGTAACCTATCCATGCACACTTCTTTCCCACCTGTCACGTTGATACGCACATTGTTTCATAAATGCTCTTTTTGTCCCTGATATTTGTGATATTCTTAAAGAGAGAGTTTAGAGCCTCTTTGACCATTATTCTCACCAATGACTTTCTCGTTCTATCCCTTCCAACAAGTCACTTGTATATTCTATTGTTTCAGGCTTCACTTCGTGGAAGTAATTGATATCCATTATTGAAATAGAAAGAAAGACTCGTACTTTTCCACAGATTTTATTATACGGCACGACTCGTTTCACCGACTTGCGGCATCATCAGGTACAAATTTGCAAAACAGACAGAGCAAGCATATATACCCTCAGGACAGAGTGGGGGCGGGGAGGGTTGGAAGGATTTGAGGGGGGTGGGGGCTCGCAGGTGCGTTGATGGATTGTTTTGACCCTTTCCAGGCTAATTTCTCGGAGAGGAGTGGGGAGGGGTATGGGAATAATTGCTCATTACAAAGTGTCGTGTTGGGGTTCACCAAGTGCCTTCTAATCTCTAATTGCTCGAGAGCGTCCATTTTTAATCCTTTTGGGAGTGTGTGTAATATCTCTGGGACAAAGTCACTGTTGTGGTTGAATTCTAGTAAATGCTTGGCGAAGAGAGAGTTGTTATTCTGATTTTTGTGACACCTAGCGAGTTCCTTGACTCGTAACTTGATATTCCTGCCGGTCTGACCGACATAAACGCTGTTGCAATCCTCGCATTTCAGTTTATAAATGCCTGATTTGAGAAGGCTATCCTGGGTGTCTTTTCCATTGGCTAGAAGTTTGGAGAGGGTTATGGGTGAGTAGAAGGCTGCTTTGAGTGAGGTGGGTAGGCAGTTGGAAATCCTATATGAAAGATCTCCCAGAAACGGGATCGAGCACCACTTAAAATCTTTAGATACTGCGGGCTGAGATACGAAAATGCTTTTTATGGCCATTGCTTTTTGTTTTTTCCGTAGTAATGTGTCAACTAGTTTGGGGTTGAAACCATTGTTGGTAGCTATATTAGTGATATTCACGAGTTCAATTTTGAAGTTTTTGGGGGAAAGGGGGATGTGTAGGAGGCGGTGGATCATGGAGTGGAGGGCTGCGTGTTTGTGAGAAAAGTGGTGTGCGGAATCATTAGAAATTATATGGTCTGTATATGTGGGTTTCCTATAAATTGCAAATTCGTGTCTATTATCCCTAATTGTGATTGTCAAGTCGAGGAAGTTGATGGTGCCGTTGACGTCTTTTTCCATGGAGAAGGAGATATTCCGATGAAGAGTGTTTAGGAAATTAAGGAAGGAGTCTAACTGTCGGTTGGTTCCGGTCCATAGGCATAGTATATCGTCCACGTAACGAAACCAATAGCCCACGTTTTTGTTATGCTGATTGTCAGCATTAAAAAGATGTTCTTCTACAGAATTGAGGAAGACTTCGGCTAGGAAGGGGGACAGTGGGGAACCCATAGCTAACCCATCCGTTTGGCTGTAAAGGGTGTGGTTGAAACTAAAATAATTCTGGTTAACTGTCATTTTGATGAGGGGGACCAATTCGTCTGAGATATTTTGGGCAATGGTGGAATCCTTGAGTAGTTCTTCCACCCTAAGCAAAGGGTGGAAGCTTTTACTAGAATTCAACCACAGCAGTGACTTTGTCCCAGAGATATTACACACACTCCCAAAAGGATTAAAAATGGACGCTCTCGAGCAATTAGAGATTAGAAGGCACTTGGTGAACCCCAACACGACACTTTGTAATGAGCAATTATTCCCATACCCCTCCCCACTCCTCTCCGAGAAATTAGCCTGGAAAGGGTCAAAACAATCCATCAACGCACCTGCGAGCCCCCACCCCCCTCAAATCCTTCCAACCCTCCCCGCCCCCACTCTGTCCTGAGGGTATATATGCTTGCTCTGTCTGTTTTGCAAATTTGTACCTGATGATGCCGCAAGTCGGTGAAACGCGTCGTGCCGTATAATAAAATCTGTGGAAAAGTACGAGTCTTTCTTTCTATTTCAATAATGGAAGTCACTTGTACACTATTCCCTCCCTATACTATATGTTTCCTGATTTGACTCAATAGTCTTCCCAGCATCGCCAAACCCGCGTAGCACGCTTCTTTCACACTTGCCAATTACCAGTGCATCAATTAAACACCCAATTTCAATACCCATTCATTTTCCATCATGCTTTCTCTCCCAATTTCACCACAAAACACATCTCAAAGGCGCCATCTCATCCACCGCATTTAGTCGACATTCATTTATGCGGGATTAGAGCACAATTTTACACCAAGTCATCTGAGGCTAACAGTTTTTCGAAACATCTCTAACGAGGTCAAAAAACCTAAGAAGTAATTGAATTTTAGCTTCGCCGTTTGCACTTACTTTGCAGTCATCCTTCCTATTCTCCTTGTCACAATACAACTACCTTCGTTGAAGAGGCATTTCCTCTCAAAAAAATTATTGACAAGGTAAAATTAAAAAACTTAGCGGGTGAAAACATTATCTAAATGACTTTATAGCATGTCTGAGTAACAATTAAAATTGAAAGAGATGCACCGCAAACAACACCACCCATAAATGTGTGTTACTTGTATATTAACCATACTGAGGCGTAGTGAGAGCAACAGCCATGTACCAATGGACATTGGAATTCTCTTTCAAAGCACATCAATGTACATGAATGCAAACCATTGAAAATGAATTAAACCAATGAAAAATCCGATATTTATTTATAAAAGAGCGCAAAATTTATAGTCGGACAGCTATTGCGAAACGCATGCCGCTCCACATACAACATTTGCAGAGGATTGTTTCATTAACTTTCGTTGATACTCGCAGTTGCTTCCTCTAAATTGCAAGCGCCATGCTTTCGCGATGCTTTTATAATTGAGGGATACCGACGAATTTTGAAAAGCGATCTTATTTCATCTCGTTACTACAAACATATCGATGGTGCTACTGAAATGCTCATGGCAAAACAGCGATATTCCACGGGCGGGTGTGCTCTTTGGAACAATAATGATGGTAACACAGTAGATTTTATCCCTTTAAAAAAAGGAGGGGTTTCAGATGGAGTTGAAAAGACTAGGCAATTACATACATGACCACTGCCAGGTGGAAATAAAATTGGGGGTGGGGGGAGAGCGAGAGACAAAGGGAAACTCCCGCATGAATCAATACTTCTACCTTCTCCATTCTCTCCTCCCAGGGATGTTATTTTCTTCCAGCATATACTCTTGGTAGGTCTAAATCATTGGGTTAACAAGACAAATCACAGTGTATCTGAAATGTATCAGGGCAAAGAAAATAGAAGGGCGAGGGCATGACCCGTGGTGTCCCCTCCTACACCCATGTCTGCACCTGTAATTATACGGGGAAACTACCAAGGAGTCGACTCTGAGGATTCGAAATTTGAAATAAAAACCACTTACTAAACATCAATTCCAATATATGTAACTCTAATTTGAACGACTTAAGTACCTCAACGAATTTAGTTCTAAGTAGATGAACCGGTTTTTTAATTAATGAAATGAGGTTTAGCACAAAGAGGAGGAGGGAGATGATAACAAGGACACCCTCTGTGGTCCTTGGCATCAATAAATAAAGATGTAAAGAAAAGATAGTAGGAGTTTTGATATGAAGCGTAGCTTCCTATGGCTCGGAAACTTGGCCGCCGGAGAAAAAAGAGAAAGATGGAAAAAGTGTTGAGGAGGGAAAGGAAAACAAACAAATAAGTGCTTGGCATGGAATGATAAGAGAGGAGGTTGTTGAGAAAAACAAAATAAAGCCAAGAAAAAGTGGAGTCAGTGCATACTGAGCGTTGAAAATTGAACGCTGAAAACAGTTACGTACAAAGGTTGGTTAGCAAGGGAAATGGAGGCAAGGACAAGGCACGTAGGACGGAATAAAGGCGGATAGGAAGTACAGGCCTTATTCAAGTGAATGCCTTATTCTAGTGTTTACGTCAGCGGTAACAGATATAACATAGTATCTACAGGCCACCACTAGTTTGTGCGGCAGGGGGTGACAACACACCAGACTATTTTAGACCCAAAATACTTTTTCCCCAAGCGAGAACACACAACGTTATTCTGCTCCTGAGTATTTAATTGAGTATAAACTTTCTATTTCGGTATTCTTGATGCAGTAGGCGTTCGGCAGGGAAGGGCTAAGGATATGGACAGGGAAATTAGTACGGGAAAAAAACAATTAATTAAAATTAAATAAAACTAAAAATATTTTTTAAATTTTTTATATTTATTTAATTTTCATTACTTATTTTTTCCTCTCTAATTTCCCTCTCCATATCCTTTGCACACTTGTAAGAGTGCAGCTGGCATTGATTCTTCCCATATTATCCATGATGCATGAATGAATAACAAACATTTGATATGATATATTATGAATACTTTTGATACTTACAATTATTTACTGCAATTATTTATAGCATTAAAAGTAGAATTGAAAAACTTTACATTTTTCTATTCACAGTGCTGATTTATGAGGAAGTGGGAGTTAATGGTTAGGGATTGCATTTCTAGTTGCATTGGCTTCACACGCACACAATCTCCCAATTAAAAATTATCCTGGAGTCTAAACTTTCTATTATCGGTATTCTTGATGCAGTAGGCGTTCGGCAGGGAAGTGCTTTAATTCCAAAAATTCATCACTACTCACTTCCTTAAGTTTAATTCTAACGGTATTTAGTTCACTTTCGGGGGTTGTGAAGTGTAACACTGGTTATTCCCTGGGCCCATCAAATTCTACCGCCACCGATAGGCGAACACTAGGAGCTGCAAATAATCTAACTGCAAAAGAAATAAGCAAAATGGCCATTGTAAGTAGTCATCTCATCAATTTTGAATTGTGTCACGCAAGAATTAATCATTCCTCCGAAATTGCAGCTTGCGATTAACAAAAGAAACTTTTGAATCACCAATATGACTGATGACGGGTTCAGACAGATATCATAAGATGAATAAGGAAGACCATGGGACCGTCATCATCGAAACAACATATTCAGGCACAAAAAAGAAAAAAGTATGAATAGGAAGGAAGCATTAAAGCTAATCATAAGGCGGAGATGGAATTAATTATCTTCCAACCTCAATTAATACGAAGATTGCCGTCTATTGAATATTACATTCCAAATAACATCACTCTCATTTGGCGAATAAGAGTTTATTATCTCCGAAACTGCGACACAATGAAGGTCATCGCGGTAATACAATCATCAATGATTTAATTCGGCGAGGGGTGACCCGAGAGCATTTGCCCATTGCCACTCGTCTTCAATAGGACAGTTGACATCAAATAAGGAAGCTGCCAACAAACCTCCTCGTGAACCAATTGTAACGCCGGAGAGTGCGGCAAACGAACGTTAAATGTATCGATTGCCTGTGTTCATTCAGCACGAATGCAGGGGACTGACGGGATGCACATTGAATCACGTGAAATTAGATCCGTTAAACCAATTTCGAGCTAATGCGCCAACCGCACATTTAACGCTGGCCGTTACTTAAGCGCTAATAGCTTGCCCTTTGATTTATCTGCTGAAGTTCTTTCTGTATCCATTTGTTCTACCAATAATTAGGAACTTATCATGCGTCAAGAATAAGCTCTGATGGGGAAAATTCGTACAATTTCATGGAACAATATAATGCTCGCCGAAAATTATTGATGGGATTCAAGGAATAAATAAATTCGTCTAAACAAGAGGTCAGAGTTTACAACACAAAAGAAATTGCAGTGCAGTCTTACAGTGCAAAGACAATGAAAGTTTGATATTTAAAAAAAACTGCATGAGTTTGAATTGAAGAGCACATTATATACTCATGAAAATTTGTATTAGAAAATTAATTTTTTCTGAGAGTCAATTTCAAAACTGGCGCAGGTGAACCATTCGCAAATTACTGTTGCGCCACTTTCTGCGACCGGAAAGTGAACGATAAATGACTGAACGCCTTAAAGAAATTAGTTTGCAAGCTTTGAAAGAGTGGAAATTAGTAGGAGCAATTTTCCTGACGATAATGATCTGGGATGTGATGGGCTCTTACAATTAGAGGTAAGAAGCGTAAGCAAATTGCAATGGGCTGAACATCGCGCGACTCTAATCGCACCGATTAAGCAGTATGATAGCAAGCTCCGTAATGGCATGGTATCCCCTTACCAATGGATCGTTTTTCTGATGCTGCATATTAACACTCTTACCTTCTAATCTTCTCTACTTTGCGGCCGATTCTACTTCTTTCCGAATATCCACCGTGTCCAGTTATTATGGCACTCACGGTGCACATGTGCTTATGCGAAATATTAACCCGGAAGGCGAAGAGATTGCTGTTCGTAGCTATTGGTATGTGAATTAGTATGCGAATAATTGGGGTCAATGACTTAAAAATCACCTTTTTTCCAAGTTATTGAGTCAAAATAAAACTTTTCAATAATAAATTGTGAAATATGACGTCTCTTCATGCACGAGTATAAAGTTTTAATATTGTACACGTAAAAATATAAATTTTTCTCAATAAAAAATTGCTTTATCAATATACAACGTAATTAAAAAATACTGCTGCGGTCACAAACATTAATTTATCTAATTTGATCATTATTGCAATACAGTTTTATATAGTACAACATAATATGATCATTGTTGCAGTCCAATTTTATATACAAAATTCGATTGTTTGCTATTTTTCTTCAAAAGGGAAATCTTAAAAAAATAATTCGAGAACATCGAATTTCACGGCAGAAGTTTACCGAAAATATTATGCACTTTTAAAATTTTAAACTTTCATAGAAATAATCAGATACAATCGAATTTTTCAACAGCTGTTTCCAATGTAAGAAGCGTCAGCCCAGTTCTTGGCAAAAATCATTAAATTCGTTCGTAAATGATATAATGAAAAAAGAATGTGACAGTTTAATTCTCTCTTCATCAAAGTAAATGAATTAAAATTTAATTATGAGTGAAAAATGTGCTGCAGCTTGTTTTTCAAAAAAGAATTAAAAAAATAACTTTTTTCCATCTCAGAAATTTCCATATATTCGTTCATCCAAATCCAGAAATATATCCAAATCTGACCTATCCTATGTTACATCGAGTATTTTTACCCTATTTATGCAAAACATTAGACCCTACTCCGCACCGTCTTGGCGTGAGGTTTCCCCAAATAAATTCATTTTCATTAAATTATACATTACATTATATTAGGTAAATGGAATAAGTGAAGAACGAAGATAAAGAGAAGATAGATGAAGAGGGCAACTGATGAAAGGAGAAAGTGATGAAGGGTGCCGTCAAAGCAGCCTAAGGGTTGATGACCAGTGATTATAGCTCAATTCCTACAGAACACGCTGTTTTTGGCTGTTGTTAAATTTTGCTGCCGGACAAGAAACGATAAATCTTTTCTGTAAATCTCAAGGTGGAATGATGACAAGGACTTCAAAGAACTGGGTAAAAATATAACTGGTACGGCTTTTGGATAAATAAATATGATTATGTTGAAAGAATAAACACGTATACTAATGGGTTGTTGAATTGGCCTAATTTCTTAATCTTCCCGCGGCACATCATCCATTCAATCATCAAAATTAATCTCTTTCAGCGATGGGACCATCCCTGTCGATGGCACATTCTTTCGAATAGAGGCATTACCGTGTCACTTGCATTTGTATTTTTCAACACCCGGTAAGCCATTGCTAGGGCTTGTGGTAGGGAATGAACACACCAGACCAACTACGAACCGTATATTTTTACCCCTACCGCGGTCGGACAATGTTATTCAGATCCCTTATTGCACGTTGAAAAAGTGACATGTTAAATCCATCTGTTCAACACAATTTCTATAATTTTACTGGCATGATCACGCCAAACATTGGCTAACATTTCTCTCTGGCATTTAATAATAATCTGGCGTTAGTTTTTAAATTATAATTTTCATATAATTTAAAAATGAAATTTGGCAGGCCCAAGAACATTACACACCTAAATATCAAAGACGCGTTTCACTTTCAGTGCCATAAAGGTCAACGTTTTTGGAAACCAGCAATGATTTTAAAAAAATATTTCCAGTTTAAGGATGAAACTGATCTTCCTGAGGTTTCCTGGCGGCGGCTATTCAGTAAGAATTGGAAATTTTTGATTCTAAACAGAGCTTAGACGTTACGACAAAGACCGATGTTCCCGCAGCAGATACACAATAATCGGGAGATATCAAAGCTGTGACGTTACAACCTCGGTATTGTCGACGAATGACAATTTCGTGACCTCACTGAATAACTTTACCTTGGAGCGTGTTAGCGTGGTACGTCAGAAGGGCAAGATCACGCTCCTTCCCATGATGGGTTGCGAGCCGAGTCTTCTCAGGCGAGACTCCACGTCGCTCGACGGCGAAAAGACATTAGCATTCGCCGAGATAACAGCAGGGAACGAATCGGAAGGGACGCACCGACATTCCAATGACCCGCAGCCTTCAACTTTCGTCGACAAGGCGTAGATTTTGTCGCATGGTTTTGGCGAGGTAGATTATAGGACTAGCAGGCTCCTTAGTTTTGGCACCCGGCCGCAGCAACGAGAAATGGTGCAGACGAGCGCAATCGGAGAAGATCATAACAACCTCATCCATCATCCAGCGAGGGAGAGGGGGATGCGGGGACCGTGCGGAGGGGCAGCTCAACTCGAAAGAGTTTTCACCTCAAGATCTAATTACGAGGGCACCATGACATCCTTACTTGATGCCGCTTTCGGATAAGGACGAGAGAATAATGAACTGGGCGATTCGTGAGAACTGGAGGGTTCCTGGTTGGACCATCAGTCTTGCGCAAACTGAGCGTGCCCCTAATCTTTTGGTTGGCATCCAACGAATGGACACGGTCCAGCATTTGACCAGGCTGATAAATACTTAACCGGGAGAGAACCAGCAGGGGATAAATGGCAGCTAAGTCCCATTCCGGAGCAGCTTGGCATTTACGGAGTGAAAGGATGGTATAAATGTACACGTATATATATTTCGCGGCTAATGAGGTTTGATGAAGTCATACGAGCTTGACTTGGATCACGAGACTAAAAATTCCCACCGTGGGGCGTACGAGAAACACCATTTTATATAGAAATGATGTTCTGATGTTTGTAGAAAAGAATCTTATCTCAGATGGTTATTCGCAAATACTTGTCACTGTAAACATAAAAGTTTCAGGTTTAAATTTGTGGAATTCCTTCATGATGAGGGTAAAAAAAAGAAACTTTGCACTTCCACATAAAAATTTAATACTTCACACGACCATGATTTCGATGCTGCGTATCAGCACCCGATGATGATGCACAGCATCGAAACCATGATTGTGAAATATTAAGCCTTTATGTGGAAGTGCAAAGTTTCTTTTTTTTACCCTCAATTTGTCACTGTTTGCGGAGGTTTTTCTTTCAGGTTGTTAAAGCGTATATTGCATGAATTGTAAATTGCAGAGGGGGAGTTACTTAAAGTAAAATGATTTCTTTATGTCTTAATTTTCTTCTTTAAAACCCTCATACAAATTAAATCGTCCACATTTCGAAAGATAAATCAAGTGTTTATCAATGCAATTAAATTAAACCTACTACTTCTGAAAAACATAATCCATATATATCATTTTCGTTAATAGCATTAATTTCTCTATTGGCTAACAGTTAATTTTTAAGACTTTAGAGCGTAGGCATAAGTTTTAATCAGTCATAGTTAGAACTTTCAAAGCTTCACGCATGGAAATGCTAACGCCAATAAATCTAATAAGGAACAGACAATTTCAACGATGAATTCATTCAAACAATTCGGACAGGATGATTGATAATATCACTCATGTAACCACTGTAAACTATAAACAGTTAGTGCCATGATATATTGCAGAGAAAAAGAAGTTGGAAGGAAACTCTCTCGAGAAACGAACCTTCATCACACAGTAAATATAATAAAAATTAAGAAGACATTCCGATACAAAGGCAACTTCGCCTGAATGTAATCGATTAGCTTGTTTATCAAAGCCTATTTCCTAGCAATTTAGTAAACGATCGAATAACATTTTAGCCACGTGGTCAAAAAGAATGCGCATCGTCTCGAATGAACATTTTTTTCCAGCACTGCGAATAAAAAAAACGAGAAACCATAACATTAGTTTAGGTGAATTCCCTACCCACAAAGCAACCACCGGAGCCAAAACCAAATTACACCCAAATGGCTCTCTCACATTTCTGAATAATGAGGTGTTTAAGAGCACGTTTTCCCATCTCTCACAAGGTGGACATAGAGCGAGGCGAATACTTTTGCCCTTCGAAGTGAAAAAGCCAAGGTTAACACCGAAGAAAAAATATCACGATTCGCCAATCGACACATTCGAAATGGCTACCATGCATCCCGAACGAAGCGATCCCTTGGGGGGGGGGGGGTGTGGTCGACCGCTGGACAATCGCGAACGCCCAACAATCCCCCGGATTCTCTCACGGCGACTCTTGGGCTCCCTCCGCGCACGCCAAGGCACCCCCCTCCACTCACCACGGCACGCCGCCCTCGCCTCCCTCGCCTCCCTCCTTTGGCGGAATTCCAAAAGCGAAAACAAAAGACGCCCGGTGGACGCATCAATGAGGAGATGACGCCCTACGCGTCGAAGTGATCGTAGTTCTTGCGTCGAAGTGATTGGTTATTCTTCTCCGCCGCCGCCGCTGCGAAAGGGGATCGCATGCCCTACTTTCCTTCCTCCGAGTGACCCATATCGAATTTCCTTCCGTTTATTCGGTGTCATCCGAAATATCAATTAACTCTCGCACTTTGTAGAGATTTAAATGCTTGCTTTGGGCTTTGCAAACGAATTTCTCACTCACAATTGGTATCTGCGTAACTAATAGGTTAATTTTGAGTCGTTTAATATACGATATTTCTTTAGTTTAGTTTAGTACACGGTAGTTCTTTATAAAAGGGACCTGGGAAAATAGGAAAAAGATTAAGTAGTAGATGGGTTATCGATTTCGGTGAAGATAACAGAAATTGGCTATCGATAACTTAATTTTTAACTAATAGTCACTTGGTTACTGAGAAATGCAAAAGTAAAAATAACGTCCGTAAAACATAATTTAAAAGTTATATCCATTTATTTTTGGAAGCGGAAACCCAGGATTTTGAAAAACTAGGGCAAGTCTAAGGAAATGAATATATCCATAAATCCTTCGACGATAAAGTGACAACTGAACATCAATCAATTAAATAAGCTTTATCAGCCACTTAGGAAAGCCTCTTATAAAAGGTTGGCCTGTCATTTCATTGTTAATAAGGTTTAATCTCACAACAAGCGCACTCCCTAGCACCAAGGAAGTAACCAAGAAGCCAAGATAAAGAATAGGGTCTCTTGATTAGTCTTACCACAGCCATCAACAAAGTATACTGTACTCTACGGTTTGAGACTTGATAATTAGTATAACCTACGGTACAAACTCTTCAACGCAGTACGCAACTCTTACGCAGTGCGCACAAACTCTTTCAACATAAATACTAAATGCTTCCACGAAGTGAAGCCTGAAACCGCAGAGTATATTTGTAAAATTAGTACGACATTACAGGCGAAACTTGACTTAAACTTTCCATCAAATACAGGAGTTCAACGTTGAATATTCTCTTCAATAGCAAGTGCCTCGAGAATGAAGTATTCCCCGCGAACATTCAGAACCGTGTCACTTCTTCTTCTACATCGGCAAAGAGAGCGATTCGCAAGACCAAAATCCAGTGGATGAGGGAAGAACTGAAACTGAGGTATGCAAAAAGGGATTCCTTCTCACCGTATTTATACCGTCTGGAACAAGAAATTCGCTCCAAGTTGAATTTTGTGGACTGGATAACATTTATTTGTTGATTATGTACAATAAATAGTGAACAACATCTCTCCTCGAAAATATGAAACTCAGTGGGAAAAAAATTTGCTTAACTTTTGAGTTTCACCACTAAGATACCGCTCAACTACTTCCGACACTAGTCCCCGCACAGCATCTTATTTTACAAAGTCTTTTTGCACATTTCCAAAGAGTCGATTGGCAGTCGATTCTTCCTTCGTGCATTACAATGGATTTCCACAAAGTATCGGCCTCGATTATCTCTCAAAATAATTTTGATCCCGCCATCAAATAAGTTTCACACCGAACCAAAAAGCACCAAATCCCTACTGAATATCAGAGAGAGAAAAAAAAATAAAAAAACACTGTTTGAAAAATATTATTTAAATTTTCAGGAACCGTTTAAAATAAATGGTGGGATTCCATCTGCTCCCAAATAATTATGATTTGAATGCGAATTACTTCCTCGAAACTGCGTATATTCGACGTATTTACACAAATATATTAATGGACAGCAATGATTAGTGGACGGAAATTGCTGCTGCCGGTCGGGGAGCTCACGTTCAGGAGGAAAACGATTACCGGTCGAACTCGAATTTTGTTCCGGACGCACTCCTGAGAGATCGGTGCCCCGGGGCCGTACAAAATTTCCAGCCGCCAATTGGATCGGGACGACCATTATTTCTCAAAGGAATCGCTAGCTAGCTATAACGCAGTTACCTGAGTCTCAATAGCGAAGCCATTATTAATTCTGCAGAAAAATGGCGCGGAACGTGAACGAGCGACCATAGAATCGTTTGCTAAAAGGTATGATTTTAACTTAATCTCCACTCAGATTGGCAAGTTCCATTGACTATTATCGCAGAGATAATACGAATCGAACTACCAGGCATGTCCTCATACAACTTTGCTTCGAGGCATAAACCAGGGACACCCCAAACATCGTCGCGGTCATTCAATTAGCAATAATCTACATGGAGATGGGTGGGGCCGGCATTCCAATCAGTCGAAAGCGGGCTCGATCATGTTTCGATACAGAGAATCGGAATAAGACACTGAATGAGAGAGATTCGCAATCGAGTCGGTTGAAAACAGATTTTGAACAAAAATTATCGATATAGGTTCGGAGTTATTGCGTCACTTCTGGTTACAACCAGCCGCTCGTTAATTACACCTCTCACGCCTAACATATGGCCACTTGATATTCATTACAGCAACATCGTACTTTAACCACCCTATCCAGTACGCGTCTAATACATTACCGCAACATTACAAATCCTTGGCAATTTTTTTGATGAGGAATTGTAACCACATGTTTTACGAAGCTGCATAAGTGCTAATAATACTCATAATGCATGCGTATTGCAAGCTGTCATAAATAAAAGCAAGCCGATGCCGATAAGGAATATTTCTCCTATACTCGTCAAAAGTTTCATACTTGAATTCAACTGCACATAAAGATTTTGTTAAATTTTCCTTAAGTCCAGCTCGAAATTTTGAATTTAAATTTTCTCAAATTCGGTGCGTTTCATTCAGTTTAATGAATTCTTGGGGTCAGGTGCCATCGACATCCAATTGTCGCATTTGGTGTACCCGCCTGCATTACCGCAAACTCTCTGCTTACTTTCATTCCGTCCAGCATACCTATACTATCCCTGCCCAACCCCTCCTGTCTAAGATTCTTCCCTTTTATCACATCCATCAATATTCCATCGCCAAACAATATGGCATGCTTCCACTTTTCTTCTCTCCTTTGGATTTCTCCCAACAACCCTCTCTCCTCCCTTATTGGGCAAGGACTTCTTCGTTTGCTTTCCTCTCCGTTCATTTGACCTTTGACATCTCTCCTCCAAACCCACATCTCAAGGGTCTACAATCTACGCCTTTCATCATCATATAGCCTCAACGACCAAGTTTCTGCGCCATACAAAACTACGGTAGATATCAATATTTTGCCTAGCCTTTTCAATTTCAATCTTCTGCGTAAAAGCTTATTTGCCAAACGCAATTCTTCTTATGTCCCAAATACTTTGTCCACCATCGTTTACAACATACTTAGATAAGTTCATCCCACGTCTCGAATACCTCATTACCTTACTTTAATAATATTGATTCTCATCCCGTGCATATCACACTACTACCATGAGAATAACCAAAATGAAGTGCCTACGAGACGTAATTATTAATATTTATGTTTTATGATTAATTAGTACCCTGCAAGCCACCGCTAGGGTAAGTGGCAGGAAATGATTGCGCATCAGTCTATTTTTGAAGGAATCTAATAAGTTGGCCCTTCCCAAACTACTGGTTAGTGTTTCGTCTTTTAAGTATTTGAGTGAATTAACTGTAGACTTATTTCCCAGAACCTATTCGAAAAACACCCTAATTTCTTCTGGATTCTCTAGTACATTTTTAAATAATCTTTTCCTTTTAAAATTCGCTTAACGCTTTCCATTACTGGTAGCCGGACATCAGTGACGTCTATTTCAATCTCCTCACACACATTTTGGCCTGAGTGGCCTGCAACAATTATGCTTATCGTTGGGTACGTGGATAGGCAACAAAATAAGTTAATGAGTTTCTGGCTGTGAGATTCCGCCTTTTTGTGTACAAGAAGTTAACGAGATTGACCAAAGTGACAAATATCAGGAATGACGTGCCTTGGTGGTTACGTATGCACAGACCATTTACCTGAAGTCGGAACATTGAAGAGGGATGGCGAGGCGGACGCTTGCGAATTTTACGCGCAACCGAAATCATCGATAGAACAAAAAATCAGCAAATGCCACAAAATCGGTCTAGGGGGCAAAGAGGATCGGATTCGCCCGACTCTCGTTGAAGGGGGGAGAGGGGAGAGATAGCTGGCCGAGGAGGCCGGCGGGGTGATCATCGTGAGGGAGGCGGCCCCGTTAAATATTGGCGGGAGTCAAATCGGCCCTCTCCGTTCCGTGTGGCGAAGATCACAGAGGGATCGGCCGACCGGAGACTCCACGAAGGACGACGCGTGGGAAGGGATTGGAAAGGTCCAGGGGGAGGGAGAATGGGGGTGGGGGAGCGAAGAGGGTTGGATGGAGATGGAGGGGGAGGAGGGGGATGGGCCGTTGACGGCGGCAGCGAGAGTGGTGGAGAGGGGGCGGCGGGAGCCTATTAAATGTTGACGAGACCAAAGGGGGGGAGAGCAGGTGGGGGGAGAGCAGGTGGGGGGAGGGAGGGAGGGGGTGGTGGTGTGGGCGTGGCAGAAGGGAAGAAGGAGTGGGAAGAAAGACGTATTGCGTTATTTTGCACGGCGGGCACTCGGGAGAGAAGAGGAGAGCGCGTATGTTTATTAACGAAACCGGATACATTTTTAATTCACGACCACCTAACCTATAATCTGCTTAATTTTTGCTCGTAACGTGCTTAACGTGATTAGTAAATATGTATCTCAACCCAAATCTTTGGACGAGATTCCCCCCCCCCCTTTCCCCCTCCCCCTCGCCTCTCCTTCTCCGAACGAAATAACCTTTTAAAAATTCTTCGACGTAACACGGGGGTGGAGATCAGAGAATATTAATCAGAGCGGACGAGACATGACTCGAGGAGGTACGTACACACTGAAGGATGAAAAAGCGCTGCAAATGACATGTCCTGCGCACGTCAGTCGCGCTCCTGGCGGCCGGAATACGCATTCCCCTTTTACGTTTGAAATCGACCACCCCCCCTAAAAAAAAGTCGGTCAGGTCTCCCCAGATATACTATACAAACTGGAGATTCGGAAAAAGGTCCTTAAAATTGTAAATCTCGAGTGAAAATTAGAGCTCTCTCCCCTCCTCCCCCCTTGCACCACAGGCAATTTGTTTTATTACTGCAAATAAGTTGTGATCCGACAGGCGGAGAAATGCTTCCTTCGTATGCATGCAGTGGTATGAATATTGAAAAACTGCCCTGCAAAACTTACGGAAAGAGGAGAGGTCAAAAGATTAGCCTGTGTTCCCGGAAACTAAAAAAAATCACATCCGACAAAATGTTCAAAGCGAAGGTCTCGCGGAAAAAATAACAAAACGATCAAGTCCAAAGAGTAAAAATCTTTGCCGCAGTTAATTAAAAATCCACAAAAATCAAAATCCAAAGAACCTGAATACACATACACTTCTCATTTCAGAAGCGGTGACAACTCGGTAAATAATTTGAAATTTTAAAGACGGAGAACCTTTTCCAGGCTAGTTTTGCCGGAGCGTAATATTCTCCCCGAAACGTTTTCCGCGCAGAGGTCTTCATTCAGCTCCCGTCGTCATGAGGAGAGCACTTATCATCGTCACCCGAACGGAAGCAAACGGGCGCTCTCGCCGCACCTCCCCCGCGACCAGCATCCCCACCCGCGGTCCACACCACCGCGAGAGCCGCGGAAGGCATCGCCAACTCCCGAGCAACGCCAATCATTTGAGCCGCCCGAGGTGAAGGCGCTCTTACGGCCATCCTCCCGCAGTAACAGCGGAGCGAAGAAAAAGCGCCCGTCCTGGCGGCAAATCACCTGTTCTTACCTACTCGTCGTAAAAGGTGTTATGACACGGAGCATTGGAGAAAACAAACGCATGAGATGGAGGGTGTTGGAATGGAGGAGAGGGAGAGAAAGGGATGAGGGGGCAGCAACCGGGGAGAGAATGGGAGAGATAAAGAGAACGTGAGGAAAAGAGGGGGGAGGAGGACGAGAGGGAGAAGAAAAGAAACTAAGCGAAAGCGGAGATGGAGAGGCAGGAAAAAGGGGAGAGAGGGAGAGGGGAAGGGAGAGATAGGTAAAAAAGATATGATGGGAGAAGAAGGGGGACTGAAAGAGAACTGGAGAGAGAGAGTAAGACTGGCAAGTGGGAGACAAAGAGGGAAGAATGAAAGGGAAAGGAAGAGGGAGCGCCTATCGCAGTGGGAGAGAACAATCGCCGCAGTAATTAGAGCGAGGGAGGGAAAGACGAAGGAGGAGCAGGGGGGGCGAGGGAGAAAGGGGGGATACCTTCCCGGTGATCGCACCACTCGCCCCTCTGCAAGATACCGCCCTTGCCCACACCACCGCACCGCCCGCATCCCCACACCCTCTCTCAATGCAGCGAGAAGCATCCTCCACTGACGCCCATCACTATCTAGGCTGAAAAATAACTGCGTCTACGCCTAAAAGTCCAGAGACTCGGGTATGTGTATAATGTTGCATCTCGACGGTGTCAATAAACGAAGTTTACTTCATCTTCAGCGGCTGTGAGACGTAACCAGCAGCAGAGAAAGGAATACCAGAAGCGATGGAAATGTGGTGCTACCGAAGAATGATTGAAATGAAACGGTTGAGCGGAGAGACTAATGGAGAGGTCATTCAAAGAGGGAGAGGTCGAAGTGAGCGGCCTCCGAAAGACACTGACAAGAAGACGAGGAAAACTAATTGGACACATTCTGAGGTTCGATTGTTTACCGAACACCATAATGGAAGGAACCATAGAAGGGAAGGGCTACCAAGGAAGGGCATGGATGACTTATCAGAAACCAAGTGGATGGAGGACGTCAACGCAAGGAACTATCAAGTAAGAATATTGGTCGGGAACAGGATACGCATGTACATTGCTTGAGGATTATGCTCAGAACAATCCTCCCGTTGATGACCTTAAATTGTCTCGATATCGAACTGATTGGTAATGATAAAAGAAAAACGGCACCAAAGAATCTACCTATCTATTCACTAAGCGGATTCTAAAAATTGGAAAGTCAAATGAAACAAAAGTATTTTGGTAGGAGTGAATCTACCTAAGTACCAAACGTGAATGCGAAACCGATTACTCTGCAGACGATTTGTGTGCACTGTTGACTGAAGTTGATAATGGTATTGATTATTATTATTTTAAATATTCCACGAAAAGGTATTAGCCATTTTAAAATTTATATGTTCATCACGACAAAGAGTAATGCAAAGCCCACGCTGGAGTAAATACCAAGTACGCGGGATTTACACTGCTTGCCCTGGGGATGCACGGGATAAGCGTGGTTCACGGATCAGATTTCGACAGGGACGGGGGCTGCATTCCACCTCCCCTCACCGAAGACAACTATGAACATGACTGTAGCTCAAAGTTAAAACGGTCAACACATGCGATAGTTGGTCATTTCAAATAAAATTTAACAATTTCAAACAGCGGAATTTATGATTTTCTATATATTTTCCGATTAAAAAGATTTTAGGGGGCGCTGTCTCCACGCACTGAATTCATGACAGGATTAGAATTCTATCCATATGCCCACCCGTAAAGCTGAAACAGACAGTCAAAGGCACGCATTAGAGCAATAATAACATGGACAGCTGAACGACCAGCATGCCAAATAAGAGATGGAAATAAATTACGTCGAGGGTCCGATGGAAAAACAGGCAAATAGGCTTTCTTCGTATTAAGAGATGTTTGAAACCTCAAATTTCAAAAAATAAGAAAAGTATCAAAATTGAACTTTGTGGAATGTGTGCACCTTTTATTTTAAACTGAAGTCAAACTGCAGAAATAAATATGTTATTAATACGCCTCGCTCTTGTGGCCAAGGAAACAGATAGAGCGAGAAGAGACACTCACCCCACTTGCCTTTCGGGAGTAGGGGATGACTTAAGTTGAGATGTGTCGAATAGTCACGTATGATATACGTACACAAGAAAGCATTGACCTTTGATTACATTCCCAAAAAAAGCAATTTTACTCCACTTATTATTTTAATGCGAATTTACTTCAGTTATTTATTTTCCTTGCTTATTTTTATTGGAAATTTGATTATTGCCAATGATATTTCAAATTATAAAAAAACTGATTAAACTAAGAGGTAGATTTAAATATTTCTGAAAACTGTGCGGTAATAGAAAGCATTGATTCGTCTCCTAAGACATCTACCCAAATATTGGCCTTTTAAGTTTCCCTGTGGTTCGATTCTGCCATACTGGTGCGATTCAAGTCATGTGAGAGATCACGTGTCGCAATGCCCTCCTAGTCATCCAGGAGAGTGTTGCCGATGTGGTAACGCGGGCTTCAAAATTTATATCACGGTCAAGAAACGACTTGTTGAAGCACGAGAATGATTCGCAGAAGGAGCAAGGCTATAAAATGTGCTCCTTGCTTCTTGGTGACATGGTGTAACCAAATCTTTTGGCATTTCATGAGTCGAATTTCACTTTTTTTTCTTTCATACCACAATACTACCCTGTCTAATAAATATGCGAACTGAGGCCTCAATAACTTTTTTTGCAAAATTTGGTAAAATATCGATTTTGTCCCCTTCAAAGTACTCTCCATTCGTTGCTATGTACTCATTCCATCCTATTTTCCTCTGTTTAAAGCACCCTTGGAAGTCCTCGGCAGTTAGGCTTTCTAGTTTTCTCGTCGTTTCTTGCTTTATTGTGTCCACATCTTCCCAGTGGTCCCCTCATCACATTTTTGCATTTTGGGAAAACGAAAAAGTCGCAGGAAGCGAGATCTGGCGAATAAGGAGCATGTTCAAGGATGGTGATGGATCTATCCATCATTTTCGGTTAAAATAGTGTGCACTGTTGAGTTTCCTAAATTCAGTTCATCAGCTATCATTCGGACAGTTTTTCGACGATCGGTAAGAAAAAGGGACCGCACACGATCAATGTTGCCGTCAACACAGGTGGTTGAAGGTCGTCCTGGCATCCGTGGCGTCTTTCCGGCCAACATTAAAACGCTTAACCCACTTGGAAACGGATGTTTACTTCCAAACATCATCACCGTAAACAACTGTCAACATTTCAGTAATTTCTTGATGACTTTTACCGACCTTCACCAAAAACTTTATGTTGATTCGCTCCGTGATTTCTTCAATTTCCATTTTCGAGAAACAGTAAAAACAAGGACAACAGAAACCAATATAACTGGCACCATACGCACAGCTCGAGGATCCGCCAAGAACAGACGGCTCATAGGGTCTCAGGCAACTAGCGCCGGTAGTGGGCGAGGCTATAGTCCGCGTCACGGCCGCCAGATTGCACTCGTTCGCGCATTTACTGCACAGACCACGTAAAGACTGAGATGTCAACTGGTTACAAGGTCGCCATTTTGCGCCGCGAATGGACATATTGAAGGAAATCGCATAGTGGTTGCAAATCGCTTACAGAATAAATTTCATCACCTTTCGGTTGAGCCGCTGAGTGCTTTTTGTAGCCAGTTGATCACGTCGACTTCGGGCTAATGTTCTGTTCATAGCCACTCGACTTCGTCAAGATCAAGCTTAAATTTACATTTTTTAGCCCGAGTAATTACCTCAAATTCAACTTATTGCGTTGTCCGATTCTTTGTTCCATAGAAAAATCCAGAACGCAAGCTTTCAACACGTCTGCACGAGATGCACTGTTCGATGCACATTTCCTTTTCAACGATATAAGCGTTCTTACCACGCCCATCTTCATTGCACTTGAGAGTGCATTCTGCCTGAATAAGAGCAGACGTGTGGATTCTAAGAGAGCTCGAGATTTAAAATGTTTTTTGTTTAAACGAGCTTGTCTCATGTCAACTCTTGCTGAGTGAATGGGAAGACTTATAGTGAGTGTATCGACGCATCCGTTTCCCCGCGTGCGATAGTCAAACAGCGCCTATTTAAACGAGTTTAACCGCCGAGTTTCTCCTGTCCCCCGGCATTAACGCTCCTCCGAAGTGGATGCTAATAACAAGCGTTGCATCCACTATTTCACTCCTCCTCGGTTCTGCCGTTTACAGAGGGGGCGTGCCTCGCCGCGAGAAGAGAGGGCATGGGGCGTGGGGGGGGGGGGGGGACGGTCGGGCCCGATGAGTTGTGGGAGCGTGTTCCTCTTACGTGGGGCCCCGCGATGAGTAGGCGCGCTCACGCCTTTCAAAACCACGCGCGTTCCTTCCATCTTGGAAGGCGGAGGAGTGGGCGGAGGGATAATGGAAGGTGGATGAAAAGAAGAAATGGAGTGACCGAGGGGGGGGGGAGAAGGAGGAGATGGGAGGAAGTTGGGGCGGGTAGAACGGCGTTGCTATGGATGCGAGACCAAATCTTTAGCCAAAGAAAAAAAAAGTAACCTCACTTCACTAGACTATTTCTAAAACATTAATTATTGAATATAGGGCCACCTCACAAAAAAATCAATTCGTCAAAGACAGCAAGAATGGTAGCGTGTGAAAATGTACTCCTCCACACGTTGTATGGAAGCGATAATTACCGTTGGTGGGACAACCATTAATTTCTAACGAATGGGGTGGGTAGGTGGTACTTAGAGCGTGTTTGCGGTAAATAATTTGAGTGTTAGGGAGTGCTAACGATGAAAGAATCTGGATTGGGTGCCATTGGTACATGTAAATGTGAAAGAAGTGTGTCACGCTGGATTTGGTGATGTCGACAGGGAGTGGAATTAACAAACGAATGAGAGAAGAGTACATGTTTTGAGAGTTGAAGGGGTGGAAGGAGCAATTCAGGGTTGAATTTGATCGAACTGGTTGACTTCGAATGTTAGGAATAGACATGTCTCAGACTGCTCAGGTGCGGGTGGGAAACGGGGAGTCAGGATGGGCAGTGTTAGGAAGGGGTGTAAGGCAGGGTTGCCCATTATCACCGTTGCTGTTCAACCTGTACGCAGAGGAAATGATCAAAGAGGCATGGGAAGAACTCGAGGTAGGAATGAAAGTGGGCGGGGAATCCGTAAAATCAGTTAGGTTTGCTGATGACCAAGCTTTAGTTTGTCAGTCAGCCAAGGGGCTGCAAGCATTGCTGAGTGAATTGGAAATTCAGTGCGACAGGTATGGGATGAGAATCAATATTAAGAAAACAAAGGTTATGCGATTTTCTAGAAAGAAAAAGGCCAAGCTTAACATTAAAATAGGAGGGCAAAAACTATAGCAGGTAGAGCAGTTTACGTATCTCGGTAGTGTTTTGGACCAACACGGTCAAAGTAGTAGGGACGTAAGGAGAAGAATTGCGCTAGGCAAAGAGGCTTTCACAAGGAGGAGGGAGTTGATGACGGGGACTCTGAGTAAGGATGTTAAGAAAAGACTCGTAAAAACTTTGATATGGAGCGTAGCTATGTACGGTGCGGAAACGTGGTCATTGAAGCAGGAGGATAGACGTAGATTGGAGGCTTTTGAAATGTGGGTGTGGAGAAGAATGGAGAAGGTGAAATGGACAGAGAAGAAAACAAATGAGGAAGTACTTGGTATGGTGGGCGAAGAGAGGGGTTTGTTGGGAGAAATCCTGTGGAGGCAGGAAAAGTGGATGAAGGGGGTATTGACCGGCAGTGGGATGTTGAAGACTGTGATAGAGGGTAGAATGTTGGGCAAAAGAGGAAAGGGAAGGAACAGGATAGGGATGTTGGACGGGATGAAGGGAGGAAGAAAGTACTCGGAGATGAAGAGGGACCTGATGTAGAGTGGGATGATGGATTTTTGTGTTTTGTTGGGAGTAATAAAATATTTGTTTGGTGGTTGTGTCCATCCAAAAACCTACCTTAACCGGTAGATTACCTTAAAAAAAAATATATATATATATATATTCATACATACATACATACACACACACACACACTTGAGTTTTTGCCTCCACTGGCATCCTGGTGAATTTAGCGTTGGGATAAAAACCGGAGGTCATCAGTCTGGATCCGGGGCGATGTCTTTGGACCACCTCATCTAATTATCTGAGCGTTGAGATATTTCGGAGCCAAGAGCTTCACGGGAAACCAAACGGACTCGGCATCTTAAAGGAACTGACACCTCGACGCTGAATACGGATTTCACGTGAATGCGGGGGTTTGTCTAAAGAGCGTACTACTCTAGCCAATCAAACTCCATATTTGAATTGATTACTATAGTGGAGTACATTCCCCCTCAAGCGAAGTAACGGAGTATTGGAATAAGCGACGGAAAGGGGTGAGACTGGCACGGCAATACACCGAACATACTCGCAAACGCATCCAGCAATACGACTTGGAACAATAATGTAAACTGACGTTTACGACGATTGGAATGTTTTATTCACGGTTTTATTTTTAAAATTTAATTAAACCTATTAAAAATGCTCATCATGTTTCCCATCAATAATTTCGTACATGCAAGGTGTAGCCTCAAATTAATCCGATAGAGTGGAACCCATGCATCCAGGAGGTGACGTAATCTTGACTGACGCGAAGATGAGGGCGCAATCTCTCCTTGGCGGCCATGGATGCCATGTCCTTTCGCGGACCTCAAAACTGTGTGTGCCGTGCGGTATGATCCCGCCCACTTCCGAAATAAATAACAAATACCACGTCAACATACACGCGTTGCCCATGGCCATCCACTAATCGTCACTGAAAAAGCATAATGAATCTCATTCCCTATGCCAATACACCTGAAGTCTTAATCAGAAATAGTACGAATACTAAATTTAAACCAGAAAAATGAATACATTCACTGTTCTCCGTCTCAGCACTCTCTGCCACTGACAAAGCGATAACGCACAGGTTGGCATTACTTACTAGAGTCTCCTTTCTTACTTGAAAATTCCCCGCACAGTGATTGGAGCGTACCTAAAAGTTTCCGTTGAGTCATGGTCACTTTGACGGTACCCGTTATTTCGCAATACCGCATCTTAGCATCATTCAGTTGGCAACCTCGAAGAGAGATATACAAAAATATAGGTAATTACATAAGGAATAGAGAAAGGGGAAATTCATCGACATTAGAACGTGCTTTATTGCGGCCAATCGAGATCTGAAATTAACTGTGGAGATAAGCGCCCTTGCGCCAAAAAAAAGATTCCGCAGGCAAAACAGGCCGACAAACACCGACTTGAATTGAAACTCGAAGGGTGCTTGATTACTGAAATGATTAAGAATGGAGATTCGGGAGGCAAATAAGCGTCGATTTGGGGTCCGGCCACCTCATCATCCCCTGGAGGCCATGGCGGAACATTCGAGACGAGGAGATCACGGTAACAATGTGCTCGCACGGAGCGCAAAAAGAAAATCTGTGCCGGAATTACGAAAAGAGAGGGACGGATGGAGGGACGAGGGGTTGAGTGGGCATAAAGGTGGGGGGTTCGAGGGGGGGATGGCAGGAGTGCTCTCAAACCACCCTGCAGGACTGGGGTTTTTCATGCATTTTAGCAGAGTCGGATCGGAGAAGGCCCCAAGACCATCGACTCCATTCCAAAGCATGCATATATTTTAACAGATTACTTAAGTAATAAACAAAACACTCGAGGTAAATATGGCAGCTGAAGGAGGAAGATAATGGGTAAAATTTCTAATCTTCCAGCGATATATCGTCCAATAACTTAAAGTACGTTGGAAAATTGTGATAATATTGAGACCAGTGCCATTCGTAATAATCTCTGTCCACCATTTCAACGTTTCAAAAACAAATGTATTTTCTGGGGCGCACGAGAGATCATTATGCGGCATAAAAGGTAATTCAGAGTGATTTTCAAAAATCAAATATTTATTTTCATTAACTTCAAAATTTCTACAGGATATTGAGGCACATAATACTCAGCGTACCAATAGATAACGGTACATACTATTAGAAAAAAACGAAGAAATCAGTTCAAACGTGGGAAACGCTGGAGGAATGACAAGATATACATATTTTACAGTTTTAAAACGGATTAGAAATGCAGTCATTTTAATATTCATGACATGGCAGGGCTTGGGAGGAAGGCCTCACTCTCCCTTCGAGTTTTAATTGTGGCCTGGGCTCCATTCCGTTTCTCACCTCCGCGTGCCTCTATCCCCACGCAGAAATCAACGCGGACGACATAAATGGATAAATTATAAATTTAAATGAATGCGATTAGAAGGCCCAAGAGAGAGAGAGAGAGAGAGCGCAACAAAACGAATTTCTCATTAATTTCTGAGCTGCCAATTTATTTTGATCGTCATCCATCACGAGACCATTTTAACTACAGACAAGATATGAAAAACTTAGGAAGGTTCCAGCGAACACCAAATTGCGTTCATATTTAGCCATTTGTGACCGCTTTCGCACAATGAATGAAGTGAAAACTTTTCAAATATTTCAAGAATAAAACGCATAGGAAAAATTTCATCCCTAAAATAAATTTCATCCCTGAACAGTTGCACATGTTTAGAACAAGCACATGAGTATTCCTGAAATCAATTTGTTTGAAAGTTAATACCCCTATGAAGGTAGCATTTTGAACGATCTCTGATAAATATTATGCATTTCGTTTCGCATGGATTTATTCTTATTTTTCCTATAATATTTCCTTCTCTAGTTTTACTTACCTTCTACTTCCCTTGATGCCTTGTCCAGGACGTCTACTCTACCCCTTTCTCTTCACCGCTCACCCAACATTCTCCTCTCCATCACGCCCTTCTACAGCCCCACTACCCCTCAGAATTTCCTTCTCCCATTTTTGTCTGCCCTCTTCGAATTTAGTCTAACTACTTCCTCTTTCCATCGACCACATTTACAACTTCTTTGTTCGTCTTCCTCTCCGCCCAACTTACACCAACTTTTCCGGCCCCGGCGGCGGCGGGGGAACGCCCTCGCCTACCTAACCAGAGGTCGCGAGTTCGATTCCCACCTAGGTGGATTTTCCTCCATATAGGGCTTGGTTGCATGTAATTGTCTTCAATGTAATGTCTGTAATGTAAGGGTTAGGTAGAAGAAGGGACTATAAGTGCCAAACAACTCGCCCTATTAATTCGACGATTAAATAATTAAACTTAATTTCTCCTTTCTCCATTATTCTCAACGAAGCTAAAAATCTAAAGCACTAAGCTCCATATAAAAGAATTTTTAAATATTCTGTCTACATATTTTATTAGCGTAACATACATCAATTCCTTCTTCCTGGGAGCGTTTATTTTCCCAACACTATTCTTATATTGATCTCCCTACTAGTACGCCCATTTTCCTACAAAACCCTCTCCAAATGCGTGAACTGCTCCGCCTCCTTTAGTTTATTCCCTAACAGTTTAATGTTTAACTTTGCCTGTTCATGAAACTTTTCGCTACAAATAAATCTAAGCAATACTGAAATAATTGAATTAAATTAAACGATACTTAAAAGTGCATGCATCAGGAAGCAGTAAAAAATCCATGCACAGGTAATTAGATTTAAAAATTACAATTTTTTAAGTACGCAGTGATGATTAATATGAAACTAAATAACATGGCTAAAATATTTACCAATTAGAAAGTCATTCTTAAATGAGAGGTAACAACAACACATGCACAGGTAATGGATGTTGTATTCTGATAATTTGATTTTCGCACATTGAGAACTTTGCGCTGACGATATGCCCTCAGCTGATGAAGAACGAAAACTCAAAAACTCTCCCTGAGACGTAACTTTAAGGCGATCTTACATGAGGATTACGAAATGAATGACAGGTATTTTGGCTACAATGTAGCTACTATCAAACTTTTATACTAATGCATGATATTTAATGCTGTGGTGTCCTTGCTTGATGGACCACAGATTTATCAAGACTTAAACAGTCTCTCACGGAGTGTGGTGAGATAAGTGTAAAGGGACGAAGAAACATAAGTGGGGATAAGGGAAGGCACAGAGGGGGGCGTGGCGGGGGGAGAGGAGGGGCGTGATCTACGGAGGATTATGTTGCCGGAGACCGGCTCTGAACGCGGCGGAGAAGGCACTTAAATCACGGCGTCCGCCCGTCAATTCTTTTCGGGAAAGCACAACTTCCCCCCTACCCCACCCTCCCCACGATAAAAAGACACCAGAGATCAGAGATTTCCAATTCTATCCCGAGTATTTTTTTCCCTGCGCTTTCAAAATAACATAACGGTTCCCCAGGGCGACCAGGGAGGAAGCTACAAATATTTAAGTGGCTCCATTATAGCATCTGCGACTAGATTAATAACACAGCTGTAAATATTAATTTCACATATACATTTTACATATCATTATGTGAAGGGAGGAATAACAAAAGAAACAACAGGCATCTTTGAAAAGGATTTCTCTTAAAATAGATATTTTTAGCCTATGTAAAGCTAGTTTGATAAAGAAACATTTTTGTACCCAGGTCTTTCATTTTTTAACAAACAGGTTTCATGAACGCTCGAATTGAAATTCAATAATAGCAAAACTTTCACTGAATAACACGCAACTCGTAAATTTTGATGAAAATGAAACTAAATATTCATTTATAAAATTGCAGTCATCTGGTTCTCCTATCTACTCGATTTACTTCGATTTACTATTTATGTGTAACAAAATATACAAGTATGCATTTAAAAACGTGAAGTCGGCCGAAGACTCAATATCTACACTACGCTTATGTTCTCTATGCTCCCATGCTGACCTCAACCACAGGGACACTAACAAAAGCGCCTAAGATTAATAAAATTAACCCGAACTTAACGTCACCATGCCGCCAATTACTTCAACAAGATTTTGAATTGAATTAAATTCCCCATCCTTATAATAAATAGTGGCTCTCAACCGATTGCGGAGGTGATGTGAACTGCTATTATATTAATCGCATTACTTCGTGTTTTCTAATGGCATCGAGAATATCGCAGGCGGTCGTTATTGCGACAGCACGATCGTTTGTGCGTGTCCGGACTGGATGCATGAACACACGCGCATTTTCGTCCGAGTCAGCCCATTACACGTAAAAAAATGAACAAGCCCCTTACACATTTCGATTCCCACCGAATGTACAATTTGGCAGGATTATAATAGGCGACGCTAAGGAGCGGGCGTGGAAGCCGCCGGGTGGATTCTCCACCGACGAAAGGACTTTATGGGCGGGGGGGGGGGAGGTCCGAAGGCGTGCTGTGCACGGCGAGGGGAGAGGAGCGTCGAGAGATCGAAAGGGGGATAAGAAGAGAAGGGGACCGTGATTCGGACGGACGGGAAATTGGGGGAGAGGCGATCCCGGGAGAGAATGGGGACCGCAGTAAATAAAATGGTTGCGAGAGACGACGCACAAATAAGCAGTTGTGTCCGGGATGCTCAGACGAAGAGGAGGAATCGGTGTTCCGACACATGCAAAAGAGACGAGGGGATGTGGGAGGGAGAGAGAGAAGGGGGGAGTGGGAACAATAATCGTTTTCGGGGAGGAGGATTGCGGGAGAGGGGGCCCGCTCGAAAGTCAGAGAAACCCGGGCTAGGGGCGTGCGGGGTGTGAGGGGATCATTCGGGAACAGTCCTGCGCCCGGCGCCGAGGAAGGGGCGACACCCAGGGCCACCACGTTGAATCCTACGACCCCTTTGCGAGAGTTTCTCGTGGATGAGTTGTCATTTCGCGGCGCGGCGGCGATTCCTCAGTTTTGTCCACGCCCTCAGGAGTGAGAGGAATTGGGGGTCACCTTTCGGGGCGATGGCAATAGGGACCACCCCTGAAGATGGCACCGAGATTAAACTCACAGGATGCCGCGGCCCTGAGCGTGAATCCCTTTCTTTTTACCCTGTGAGAGCTCCCAGTCCGGAGTCGGATAGCCATGCGTACAACAAATCGGGCCCCATAAATTACTCCCGTTCGATCATCCAACAATTTCTTCGATCCCAATCGATCCTAGATACGTACATATATGCCAGGGGTCTCGATGGAAGTGCTGGATTTAAAAGGAAAATGAAACCCACCATTTAAAACAATTCATTCACCGGACGTAACAACGCACACAAATCGTAAAAGTACGCTTGGATGTTAAAAGGTAGCCCGGTTGTCATGACATTAATGTGCCAACGACCAAAATGTGGCGCTTGAATGGAGAAAGAACATTGCTTTTTCAAATATTTTTAAATGCCTTATTTAAAAAGCTGTGAAAAGCCCCAGAGGAATATTATTTCCACATTATATCAAATCCTATTGGTCGAGTATAACCAAGGTGTAAAAAAAGCAAAACGAAGAGCAATACATATTATTATTTTTTTTAATACAACAATGCAGAGATAGAGATTGTTCCCCATTTTAAAAACTTACTCCCATTGGTACACAAGCCAGCAATCGACTTCGCTAAAACAGCTATTTCCGCGTTTTTCGAAGTAACTTTAAGTATCCTTTTTAAGGTTTAAGAGGTAATACCAAAACACCTCGCGTTGCAGATAATATTTGAATTATGCATGCCGTGTTCCTTAATGGCCCAAGAAATTAAGAATGTCATTTGGACAGCGACTGGATGAGCACTCTTCGTGAATCGAGTACACTTCCCCCTTGAAGCATGGCAAGGAATCCAATTAGTTGAGCAGCACAGCTACGATGGAGGGTGGGTGGGGCGGAGGGCAAGGAATACGTGCATGGGCGCAAGGTTTCGAGAAAGTTCCTCGGGAAGGAGTGAATTATGGAGCGACTCAATGCGTTCACCGTAAGCCTTTACGACCCCGCAAACGAATTCACTTATCAAATGAAGCCTCGACAGGGCATAAAAAAGCATTGCCCACCCCTTCTCCCGCCCCCACACAAAGCAAGGACTAGTCCAACGCGTGAGAAAGCTATCACAGGGGGAAGGGGGATTGAGACCACCCGGGGGGCGTGGCGAAGGGAAAAATTTCCCATCGCTTGCTCTCACGACCTCTCCTTCTCTCCAACACTCTCCCCTCGAAAATGTTTACCACGAAAAGGCTGAATGCCCGAAAATATCAGCTAAAAACAGCAGGGTTTCAAACATTAGATAGATCATTTTACTTCTTTGTCACCAAAGAACCAAGCTTTGTCTTTCGGGGACAGAAAAATCTTACAAATATGTGAAAAAACGTGAACGGATTTCCAAAGTAAATTCTCCAACGTATAGATGGATAACGATCTTTTTTCGGGCGAAATTGAGACCACAAGGCCCCTTACTCCAGGTATAGTCCTTCACAAAAAATCCGTCCTAGAGGCTGTATTTATCGTCTAATGACACAGTGTAAATATGGCTATGTCAACAACCACCTTTTCTTTACCTACTACTATATAGTACATCCCTGCAAGCCAGCACTATGGCGTGTGGCAGTGGATGATTACCCACCGGACCACTAATGACACAAAATATTCTCCCTCTCCAGCTCGTTCCAATAGCGTTATTCTGGTCCCTTATCATTCGTGGGACAAATGGCATCATATATATCCTTCACTTAATCTCTCTGATTTTATTTAAATCTCCCCTACCACGCTACCAGTTGAAAAGACGAAGGGGTTGAACAGATCTAATCCCAATATTTCGTAGTTCCTTTATAGTTCCGAGGAAAATATAGCGAAGACCAAGATACAAGTAGAACATTTATTAGGGTTTTATATTATCCGAAAACTGGAGAGCGATTTTTATAACGGAAAACTAACTGCTGTGCAGAGAAGAAGAGTGCCTTCACAAGTGCCGTCACAAGAGAGAATGAGTTTTCATATAGTAGATGAGGCTCGGCACAAAGAGCAGTAAAAGTGAAATCCAGAGAAAACTCTTTAACCCTTCTGGACATGGCTTTCGACAAGTTTGCACGAAAGCATCCTGATGCACGTCCAAAACATTTCGAGAAGCACTGAGGAAACACGAAAGCATGCGTGGAAATTTCATACACAGTAGATTAAAGAACCTAACGGATGAGAGAAGTTTTAAATTGCAATTTCTTTTTCCGAATGAGTCTCAAATTATATTCTTAAGCTATCGCGAGTCGTATTGCGCATGGAAATTTTTTGTTTGAGTCACAACTGAAATAATTAGAATGAATTGAACTGAGGAGAAGAATCAAATTCACGAGCGCCTAACGTGGATATAATTATAAACAAATAAATCCTCTCAAACTCACATTTGAAATGATGAATATTGAAATAACATCCATGCATCTCCTAACGCGAATAACTGCGAAGGATGTGTTTACTACCTTGATCAAAAAGTTCCCGGAATAACCACCGTGTGGCGCTCCCATCGTTCCGATTTGAGTTCTGTTTTTTTTTGTTAAATTGGTACATCTGTTGTTGATATTCCCTTTAAATCTTAGTGTCATAACTTGACATTTGCAAAAGTTACGGTCGGTTTTCGGTATGTCCATCAGTGCTTCCTGCGATTTTTCCATTACTTCCTCTCGGCTGCTAAAACGCGTTCCCCGTAATGGTTTTTTAACTCGATTGAACAGAAAGAAGTCACAGGGAGCCAAATCAGGTGAATTCGGTGGCTGTTGGATGGTATTTGTTGCATTTTTCGTCAAAAAATTACGAATAATGATAGCACTGTGCGACGGTGCGTTATCATGGTGCAAAATCCACGAGTTTTCTGCCCACATTTCTGGTCTCTTTCGGCGAATTGCTTCACGCAAACGTCTCATAACGCCCAAATAATACTCTTTGTTTACTGTCTGGCCTTCTGGCAAAAATTCATGATGCACTACACCGTTGTAATCCATGAAAACCGTCAGCATTGCCTTCTTTTTTGACTGAAAACGACGTGGTTTTTTTGGTCTCGGCTCATTTGGTGAACGCCATTCACTTGCCTGATGTCTGGATTGCGTGTCGTACTCATAAACCCACGTCTCGTCTCCAGTAATGATCCTTTTGATGAATGTGGGATCGGATTCAGCCTCGCAAATCATGTCTTTTGCGACGTCAACACGGTCTCTTTTTTGCATGAAATTGAGGTCTTTTGGCATGCTACACGACGGAAACCCAAATCATTAACCACAATGTCTTGGGCGGATCCATAGGCAATGTTCAAGTCCTCCGCTATTTCTCTGATGGTTAATTTGCGGTTATTGACCAACATTTCTTTTACTTTATCAATTTTTTCACCGACTTTCGATGTCGATGGTCTGCCACTGCGTTCATCATCTTCGATTGACTCACGACCACTTCTGAACCGCTCGTGCCACTGGTAAACGACCGTTTTTTTTAGAGAATCGTTGCCGAAACACTTTTCCAACATTTCCAACGTCCGTGCGCCACTAAATCCGTTTTTTACGCAAAATTTAATACAAGTTCGTTGTTGCAAATTTAAATCCATTTCTGAAATTGTAAAAAATCGCCAACACACACAGAGATAGATGTACTCTTGGCTACGTAACTTTTGCAAATGTCAAGTTATGACACTAAGATTTAAAGGGAATATCAACAACAGATGTACCAATTTAACAAAAAAAACAGAACTCAAATCGGAACGATGGGAGCGCCACACGGTGGTTATTCCGGGAACTTTTTGTTCAAGGTAGTATAGTAGAGGCACGCGTGGCTGTTCCGCATAGTTGCCAAATGTCCAATCTAGAGAGAGAGAGCGCGGTGAGGTAGGGAATCAAACAAAGCAAACCCCCAAACTCGATAGACGACCCGATGCCTCGCTACTTATAGGGCGAATCCTCCCCCGCGGCCGACGCGCACGCCTGACCCCGGTCGCGAACAGCACGCGACCGACCGGTGGCTAACGGGAGTCGTTCCGCTTTCGGGCGGCGGTGAAAGGGCCGCTCCGTCTTCCGCCCCCTCAATGCCTCACCACCTCGTCCCCCTCCACATCCCCACTTCCGTGCCCACAGCGGCTCCCTGGAGGAACGGGGCGCGACACCCGCGGGAGACATCAACGCGAGCATTGCGGGTCAAACCCAAAAGTCACTGGAAAAAGAGCACGCTCTAGTCGCCAAAAATTGCGGATATGGAAGTAAGTACCTCGTAAGTTTCCCTTTCTCCCGCCTGCAATATTGAATCACGCACATTACCCGTAGCGACCTAGTTCAAGCGCGCAATCAGATAATGTGTTGAAAACTGATGAAAAAAGGCACCATTGCTCGCAATTAAAATAATGAAAGCATTAATTTATTACTGATTAATGATAAAATAATCTCAGTTTGAATGTGAATTGCATCAGGAACAACAGAAGCATGAAATAAAATTCCCATTCAAATTAAAATTACGACAGCTCCATACCTTTTCAAAGAAAAAACTATTATGAGCTCAACTACGCTTGTTTCTTTTCAATGAGCAATTAATTAAAAAAATATAAAACATTTACTTGATTCATAAGGTAAGATTTAAGTTCTCCGATTACTATTTTCGACTGATTACCCTTGATCATCGATATCGCTTAAGTCGCATGAGTATGCTTATAAGTCCGGCCATACTGCGACTCAAGCAGAACGCCAACATTTTATCGCCTTTTGCGAGCTCAAGTCGTCTCATCTGCGATATACATGTATAATAAATAACATACTCATGAAGAAAGACGCCAAAGGGTCCACAATTGAGCGTCTCATCAGACGGCGCACTCTACTTTAGGTGCTTCCTCGTAGCACTCCAAACAGAGATCAAAATTAGATTCATTGAAAAAACCATCCACCGTCAGGATTTGAACTCGGGACCCCGGGAAGACACGTCAGTACGCTAGCCACTGCTCCAATCCGGGGTAATACTCGATGTGAAACATGGTAGGGGTTGGAGAGAGGGAGGAGTGCTTAGAATCGAATGGGCCAGGGTCTCGACTCAATGGCTTTTCTAACGACTGGTACTGGGTGGAAGAGATTGGATTGTTTTTGGATTAGTACGGATTCCACTGATCTGCTCCTCGGGGAACTTTATGATAATTAATAGTTATAGAGTAGTCTTCTAGGTTAGGTAGATTTCTGATGCGCCCAGGAACTAAGCACAATTATCCTAGTAGGCTCTGCTTCACAGGACTCCACATATACACTCGAACACCCTGCATGACCAAACTTTTCCAGCTCCGACCTCTCCTACCCATCATTATCCCCTTCATATAAATCTTTCAGCATTCGATTGCCACTCAATAGGCCCTCCATCCATTTTTTCTGCCTCCCTTGAATTTCTATAATCCTAATAAGGAGCGGAATTCGGCAATATAACCATATTCAAGTGCAATGGGGCCCGGAAAAGTAGGTATGAATTTGCCTGTTGGTTCATGACAAAAATAATATAAAAAGAGACGCTCTTGATATTCAGAATGCACCTGATGATGACGCTAGTACGTCGATGAGCTTCGAAGAAATAAACTTTTTTGGTGAAAAATTGCGCAAGAATGATTTTATTTCATTTTATCATAACTCTCTCGCCCTGATCTAACGGTGATGAGGAATCGAGGCCCGAGAGCCCCGACGCTCCGGGTGGCCGCATTGAATTGGGCCTGTCAATTTCAACCCTTAATTATCGCCAGCATGAGAAAAAATTCCAAATAATTTATTGACGAAGAAGCGTAACAGAGAATCCGAGGCTACGTTTTAAGCTAGGAGGAGAAAATGACGGCGCATGTTGGCGTCCCACGATCGGGCAAGCGGGGAAAGTTGGTGGAGAGCAGAAATGTCATTCAGGGGGATTACAAAGATGGGTCACTTTGATAGTCGCAACCGCAGTACGACGAAAGCGATTATAAGACCACTACCAATAAAACGCCCAAATATAAACGCCTCTAATGACGACCTTGATTTGATTTTAACGGCATTCACATAAAAAGAGGAGCACTTTAACTCAGCAAACACCTCATTCTGACTTTAACTCCATACGATAACGAGTTTCACGGCAGATGTCATCGCGTCGAATCGGATCAGAGTCGAGCTGGAGGAGCGACGAACGCAGCGGCGGATATTAAAGAAAGGCGCCATCATGCCCATGGTCACACTTGAGAGAAGTAAATGTCATTGGTTCCTTCATTTTATTAGCTGCTTACTGAAAAAAGAGACGGAAGGACCAGACATTACAGTAGAATTTAAGGAGGGAAAACAAAAACGAAGACTTTCATAGAGAATGAAACAAAGCGAGCGATTTCTGATTTAATTGTGCATATTACAATTGAAACCACCTCACAATGGGCTGCGTGGTCATATTAATCCGTTAGTGTACTCTACAATAAATTTTTTGGTGGCTGCGCTTGACAGCTTGGTTACGATTTCAGTAAGACGTCAATGTCACAATATATGCAGTTCTTACAATATCATTCGTCACAGAACCTATTTCATACGACTTCTTCATTACTTTTATATTTCATAATTTCTCAATCTTCCAATTATTTTAATTCATATCATAGAGGTGAACGTCTTAAATCTGTTGCCACAGGATTCAAGCAGAGAGAGGGTGACTAAGGCTATGGCTTGAGGATATTGGGGTGTAGGAGACTGGGCAGGAAGAAGGAAATGGCTAATGAAAGCAGTTAGACAGTTAAGGATATCAAGGGAATTTAATTTAATGGTCAAAGGTAAACCGGCGTAGGAAAACATTACCCAATAAGAAGTCCGATAGTATTCAAGATATTAGGCGATCACAACTTGATGTCCTATTCGTTTTTAAATACGCGACGTTAAGTAAATATTGCATTGCCAAAATAGCTACGTGTGGTTTTTCCTGCGGCGAAAATGTTGCAGTGCAAGTGAAGGTGAATTTGATGCCATTCAGCTCCACCATCCGCTACGTGTATACTATTTTATGATTAAAAGAGTATATTTTCTTATAGTTTTTGTTTATATAACTACGAATGCGCACAAATTCAGCTCACTTCGGCAAAAAAACTACCATACATGAATATGTTCCACGACCAATACTAGAATTTTTGATTAGTGGGAAGACCGCCCGTCAGCTGGGTGGTCAATGGTTAAGATTTCGTACGGGCATGTGTACTGCGTTGCCCTATAATGACCCTGCTTGAATTGAGTCGACATTGCGAAATAAGCTCCGCCAAAGGAGTACAGGCAGAGGCACCTTAACAAACCCGAAGTCTACAGAACCCGAGCTATAAAAAACAATTGTTTTTGGCAAAGAAAAACAGATTCTTTTGCAATGCAGGGCGATGGCTCTTCTTGACGAGTGTTCATGATGTTACAAAAGGATTGCATTTCAGGAACAGATATGCATTTACATACACGGATATTAAGAGACAGACACTGATTCTCACCACCTGCGATACAACATCTACACTATAACCCTTGAGCCTCTTCGGGGGAGCAGTCTAGAGGTGTTTTGGAGAACACCGGCCTGTAAAATGTAAATTCGGGTGAATTTAATGGTCCGTCATCAGAAGGACAGTGTACCATAATGCTATTCGACAGATGTTGGGGTACTTGATCTTATGTGAGAGTACATATTTTAATCAGCCCGGACCGTGGTCACTCGTCTCATTTTTTTTGTATCTGACTGTGAGTAGACCAATCCACCGATGGAATGTGCTGTCCAAATAATTTCCTCGGCGTCAGACGTGAACTCGAAGGGCCCTTTGCCTTTTTAAATATCCTTTCATCCAAGCCGTCTATATTATGAATAGAGGGGAGGCCATACTACTTTGTCAAAATAATATCCACGTAATCAAGATACAAGGAAGATATAAAGAAGAAACTTGAATTCAAAATCGTGCGCGGGTACGCATCACGACGAATGGAGACACTGACAGAGAGTGAGGACCACGGAACGATTCGGAGAGCAAGATGGATGTGGGTGGGTGCGATGGGAGAATCAGACCAACATAATGTGCGACTCACGTGGAATGAATGGAAAAAATTCCAACCAGTATTTAGACATATTTACCTTGGAATGAGGGGTGGCAGAGTGAGAGCGGGGGAGTGGGGGGGGAGGAGGAAGCTTAAACGAGTGGAGAGAGAGAGAGAGGATAAGGGGAAGGGTTCGGTGAGATCGAGTGGGGCAGGGGTGTGGCGGCGGTGGGGGAAAACGGAGGGGCGGGAAGAATAATGGAAAAGTGATATCTCTTTGTCTTTTTAGGCCGGGGGGTCGATCACCTTGTCCGATCGAATTATCCGGCGGGCCGCGCCACTCCCCCGCTCGCTCGGCCCACCCACCGCCCTACTCGCTCCCCCTTCCCCCGGTAGTAAACAAACACGGACCAGAGGAGGAGAAGGGGGGGGGCGACGCACGGATTGGGAGGAGGTGGGCTCACGCCTTCGGGAACTTGGGGAAAATGACGACGGGATGGATGCAAACGTATTAACTAGCCCCCAGCCTAGATCCGGAAGCGAAGTGAAAACTTAAAACCGGTGCCGAAATGGCTGTAATGGAGCCCATTGAATGAATCTTAAATTTAAAATAGTTTTCTCTTTTTTTAAAACCATTAAAACTAAATGCGAGCGTGATGGATTTTCAAATCAAATACAATAGCATACAATTTAATTTACTCAACGGGAAAGAATAGAGCGATTTACTCGTATTTCGACTAATGTTTCACTGAAAAAATTCCAAATTCACAGGGGAGGAGTTAAGCTCCAAATTCGCAGCCCCCAAATGGATTTCGCCGGGACTTTGATGAAAATTATTCTTGAAAGATGTTTGAAAAACCTAAATATACACGAGATCAACCTATTCAACGTTATAGTTTTACAGAAAGAGGCTCATGGTTTGAAGGAAGAATATTTTATACTGAGCGGCCATCTCATAACATGTTTTCTACGGGTCCCACCACGGACTTGAAGTGATTCATGACCGTCTTTAATATTCAATTATGCAATTTCGTTAAGTTTCAATTCTACATTCAGTTCAACTTCCTCACAATTTTCATTCATCTCACACATTCTTCCACAAATTTTTGTTTTCTCATTTGTTTCCATCAAATTAAAATCGATATGAAGGGACTGATATCGCAATGCAATTATTAGAAATTCTGGATTTGGAGTACGTGGAAAGAAATATAAATTTTAAGACCTTAACAATTATTTAAGCACGAATGAAGTGAGTGTAACACAGAGGTAATTACGATATCACCGCATGACATTCGTGGGTGAGATCAACACCTTGGGAAGGTAAAATGTTTGCGGTAAGGATCGACTCAAGGATCATTTATCTTTTTCACAATTGGAGAACGGAATATGAGAAAATATCGCTTAGAAAATTTGAAATCTACAGAAAATTTGAAATCTATAGAAAATTAATTTTTTCCAAACGCTCAACATCGCTAATTACCGCAATGGTTGCTGGCTTAATAGTACATGATAACGCTATCGCGTGCCCTCGTGGATGTTTCGGGGTTGGATACAGACTTGATAATTTCCTCGCCATATGTTTGCAATTCCGGATATATTTCATTCGATCAACAAGTGGACGCTCGAAACAAAACAAAAACGTGAAACGAAACCACCCGATCGAATGACGGGAGGAAATTCCGCGAGGGCGAAGTCACAGAGAGAGAGAGAGAGAGTGGGGACGCCACCACGAGCAAGCGGCGAAGGGGGGGGGGGCAGAGGCTCCGGGGGAAAGGGGGCAGGGACGCAAGGAGCGATCTGTTCCCACGGAGCGTTTCCATCGGCAGCGGCCCGGGGCGAAAGGAAACGCGCAGGGCGCATCGCCGAGGCGCGCGCGTGGGAGGCGGGGTCAAATGGAAGAGAGGAGGCGGCCACGGCAGCATGAGACGCGACTTTTTTATTTATATGATATTCGAGTGGGAGCGTGGACTGGGGGGGAGGGAGACAGGGGAAATGGAGAGGGGATGGGGGGGGATTGACACCGCGCAGTGCCGGCAAATGCCACGCGGGGGCGCGACTCGCCGCTGCGGTCATTATGCAAAGCAGCAAAGGCGCTGGGGCAGAACGCCGCTGCAACAGCGTGGCCACTCATCTCTTGGATTATTCCCATTTCCGTATTTTCGTAAGAACATAACGCCCCTCTTTCCAATTTTTCTACCGACGAAATGTTAATCAGTAAGAAAAAGACCATAAATGCTAATAAATGGTCAAGTTGAAAGAATCAGCATCGCATTGGAAGGTGAAGCGATCGAACAAGTACATAGATTTAGGTATTTGTGAAGTGTCATCACTGAAGACATGTCCTGTTCCAGGGAAATCAAATCAAGAGCAGCTATGGCAAGAGAGGTGTTTAATAAGAAGAAACTACAGTGAGAACAATATAACAATTTCAGAGTGTAAAAGTCAATTACCTTGACCGTAATTCGAACCCAGACCCGTCGATGTCCGACCGAGTGCTTTAGCCAGTTATGCTATCGAAGCGCCCAATTAGACCCTGAAATTCGGGGGGCTTTAAAGGAACAAGATGCTGTGACGAAATACCGTACATAAAATGTCACAGGCATTCGTAGTCGTACGCGACGCGCCACAGTCCACGAAGTTAAAGCCAATTTTAAACACTTCGGCTGTTTGTTCCTTTAAAGAACCAAACCAAATATCTTGATCCTTTAAAGCCCCCAACATTTCAGAGTTTAAGAGGACGTCTCGATAGGTTAACTGGCTAGAGCGCTCGGCCGGATATCGAAGGGTCCTGGTTCGAATCCCGGTCAAGGCGAATGATTTGTACACTCTGAAATTGTTGCATTGAAATGCATATTAAGGGATGACTTCGTTGAAAGTTACTGCTCAGGCATCTTCCGTCGTTTCTTGGAATTTACAGAGAGGACGTTTGAAAATGGTACTAAGAAGGATTTTGGCAAAATATTATTACATCTGGAGTGTGATATCATACGGAGCAGAGACATGAACTTTGCGGATTGGTAAAATAAAAAGAAGAGAGGCCTTCGAAATGTGGATGCGGTTGTAAGTAATAAAGTGCGAGGATAAGAGTGAAGAATGAGAAGGTTCTACGAAGGATTGGAGAAGAGAGAGGATTAATAAAGATAATCAAGGATAGAAGGGTTAACTGGTTAGGGAATTGTATGAGGAAGGATTGACTGTTGAAGACTGTGTTGGAGAGAATAATAGAAGGGAAGAGAGGGGGGAAGAGGTACTCCTTGGATATGGTTAAAATTGGGGGAACGTTTGAAGAATTGAGGAAAATGGCTCAAAACAGGAATACGTGGATTTCAACCATGAGTGAACCATCCACGTGGCAGAACAACCAAAGAAGATGAGAGTTGAGATCATCCCTCGTCACTTCGCCCGCCATTGGTATGAGGCGGGTTCCACGACATGTAGTTTTGCTTTTTGTCAGGGTCTTGTATGCATGATGGCCTATGGCAAACACGAACTGATCTCACAGCGGAAGAAACATGGAAAATATTACATGGGAATTCCCGATTCCCATGCCCGATGCGTACATAAAATTAGATTCTTTTACCTCGATTGTTTTCCTGAATTCATGAAGAAATAGATTAGTACGATAACTGAAGACTTTTTCCAGACTGAGCGACCACCCTGAGTCTTTGCTTGCCTCCAAAAATGTAAAACCTCACGAGGTCGGATGATGTGGGTGGGGGAGAGGGTGGGAGGGTGGAGGGGGGTTGGAGGAGGCGTGGGAGTAGACAGGAGAGGGAGGATCGGGTCTGGCGGACGAGGGATGCAGAATTCTATCCGATGGAGGAGTGGACCCTGCTTTCACTTTGCTCCTTTTATCATCTTCGTGCCCCGATATGTGAAAATAAAGTATTTTTTCACCCAGAGTGATGCGACGAGTTGGATAAGGGGTGACGCCAAGATCTGCATAATTTATCGGCCTTAATGAGGCCCTTCGCCTCCTCTCCTTCCCTCAGGAACGCAAAATCGATCACGTCCTCGTGCGGCAGGACGTCGGTCTCACCGCCGAAATGGACTGATTTACGGGATTCGCGCGCGGAAAAGTTTCGGGAAATGAACCCGGGCCAATAGACGCCTCCCCCGCGACCGATGATTGCATTATACGGAATATGACGGAGACTTTCTCCCGAAGAGAGCGCCCGCCGGAAAAAGCGATGATGGCACACTGCGATTAAATGCTCACTTAAATTGAGGCGCGCGCCTCGCATAGAAAATGGGAGTTCTAAAGAGGGGAGCCTCCAGAGATATTTGTACCTTGTTTGTTTCACATAGGTATACAGATAGTGAGTGGAATTTATGGCATTTAAAATAGAATGAAGCAAAATAATGGGAAATATTCGAATATCCTTGAATAACCAATGGAAAGGCATTATTATATTATAAAACCAAAATATACGATCACAAAATCAATACTAAAATGAAAAATATTACACTTCCCCGCACAGAAATGATGAACTTCGTGAACTACGGTTTGATAAGGTGTTTACATTTTCGCAAACTCCCACCAAAAGACACTAGTCGAAGGGAGGGGTAGAAAATAGGACGCTGGGGCAATTCCGTCCTCTTGGACGCACTATATCACACATTTAAAAGCCAAAACCACGTAGGACGAGTATACAACTTCCTCCTCAAACGGCACGTATTCACGGGAAGTCGCTTTCGCTTCCTCACTCGTAATTGGAGGAAAAGGTTTTTCGAGATATGCAAAACGCAGAATGCCGTCAGCATGTCTTGTGATTTACGGGCGCAATAACGACTCATACGTATTCGCACCAAATACCACGGAGTTGAGGACTTTCAAAACTTGGAGAAATTTTTGGACCAAGGGAAGAAGACCTTGTTTTCAAATGGCCGACTGAAAAGATATGAAACACGGATTCGGAGCCAGAGCCAAGAGAAAGAAGAACGCTAATCCCATAATGCTCTCAAGCACCGCGGGTATATTTTTTTGGCAGACATCGCAGTGGAGCTTCCCAGGTCTTAGCCCCAATACTTCGAAAGCCACGGACGTGAAAGTGCGGACGAAGTCACCCACGGAGGAGGCTAGGCCTCTGGGCAGGGGTGACCATCACGACGAAGGCGACCACCTGAGCCCATTCCCGGCTGGACTGACAGGGAAACTTTGAAGACGCGGCCACCCACGGCCCACGCGAGGGTTGGCGACTGGGAGCAGAGTCAAGTACTTTCACATCGCACCTACCAGAGGTATCGACCATTAGGTTAGAACGGGTCCACCTTGTATAAAGAATTGTCCTCATTGCATTTGAAGTATATACCAAACTTTAACTAATCGGAAATGAAAGAACGGGGCTGGACAGACGAAAGGTTAATGGGATAATTAATATAATATTTTTAATTAATACATTTAAAGTTAAATTTAAAATTTAAATTAATAATATAAGGATAATTAAAACATCGCTTTATTGCTACCCATCGCCTGGTATGATGATAATAACACAGTCAGTAGTGAAGTCAGTTATGGAGTAGAAGAATGGGATGAGGTTCAAAAGAGAACCGCATAATTTGTCAAAGACTGCAGGTATAGTGTAACAGAGTAATAACAAACTCTTAAATAGAATAGGTTTCGAAGAATAAATTTTCATTATATAATTTTTTATTGTTTTCATACAATGCAATTTTCAATATAGCGAGATCTGTATAGAAGCATTCTGTAATACAAGGATGTCTGAATCAGACTAGTTTTTTTCAGTGACTGCATCCTCAATACTATATGTCAATACGCGCTCACAGAGATTAGTTTCCTGTCTTTAAACTCAGTTTACACTTATAATTATTTGGGATACCTTGAGCGTAAATCTATCACGGTTAACGAGAAGGTAACGATTAAAAAGGTAAGCTGCACTTCAAGTAATTGAAAAGAGCTGTTGGATGAAACATTTCTGAGGCTAAACGAGGGCAGGTGAATGCTATAAGAGTATTGAGCACACGTAATAAAGCATGCATGCGGCAACACGGAGAAAATACGCGTCTGAGGTGAATTAAACCTGAAACATTCAGTATAAATGCACAAAAAATGCTGTATAAACACTACTCTTGTCAATGTTGGGCAAAAATATACCTATTTCTATTCTTCGATGTCAATAAACTTTTTCATTTCCTCTCCCAGACCTATGCAACTGAATATTGCTTAAGGCATCGTCCACCTCCTCCGTCCGTTATCCACATTAATCAAGTTTCGAAAACAGCCCTCCCTTTTCCACTTGCACTGAGATTCGTGGAGGAGGATGAAAACTTTCGTGGGAGGCCGAGCGATAGACGACGACGAATCCTCTCGGGAGTGGGGCCCTCGGCCACAGCAATCGATGCGGGCCGCCCTTAAGAGCATGCACGCAAACCCACTCGCTCGCTCTCTCTCCCATCCACGATGACGAACCGAGAGAGCATTAATGAGGCTCCGCGTCGCTCTCGAAGATTAATTTCGAGGGGATGAGCGCGGCGCAGACATTTCGGTAAGGCCACGCGTGCGAGGGGTGGGGGAAGGAAGGGGAGGGGTTAAAAAGGAGTGCCGCCGGCAAGGGTGGGAGGGCTGGGGAGAGAATGAGTGAGGGTGGGGGGACGGTTGGATCCCCTTTAGACGCCCGTCCGTCCACCCCCGCGGGAGGAGAAGAGGGCGGCGCTGCCGCGAAGGTCTCCTTCCGGGGAGAGCAGAGGGGCGTGACGATTCATGCGCGCGCGTGCGTGCTATAGGATTCCGTAAGTACGGGGTCAAAGGGCGATAGGCCCGGCCACCTCCATTTCTCGCCCTTGCGCCTTGCCAATTAAATCCGCCTCACAAATGGGAGCGAGCCAGACGCACTGCTGCAAATCAAAGAAGCGTCCGAAATTCAATTAAGTAAAGATTTAATGACTTAAGTATGGCAACAGCTTGAGATGTTGAAGTAGATAATATCAACGCATACAATCGAAACGATGGCAAATGAAGTTTCTATATTTTTACAGCTTATGCGAGCATGAAATGTGCTATAGGAGAGGATATGTAGAAATGCGAAGTGGACGGAGGGAAGGAATACGCATTTTTGACGGCATGCAGGAAGTTAGAAAATACGAAGAGGTGAAAAATGAGTTGTCGCAAAGCAGACTGATAAGGCGATGTTTAATGTGATGAAATGAAATGAACTAAGCATAGTTGATTCTATAATATAGTAATTAATTGATTGACACATTCGCTATGTAACTGTTTTGCTAAGTCCATCTATAAAGCTTCTGCCTGGCAAAAAAAAGTATTTGATTTTTCGCACATATAAGGGCGTTATTTATATTCAATAGCTTGAATTAACCGTCTCTTAAGTGTTTTTTTGTCATCATATTTATGAATTCATACGCACTCGCGAAAACAACGAATCTCAAGTTCACCAATTCCACTGATTAAAATTCCAAAATTTGGATGCAATGAAATAGCCAAAGTATTATTCGTGGTTGAAAATTATTCTACAATACAGGTTAATGGTCGATAGTTTGACATACATATGGCTTGACGTTACATTAATTAACGCTATTTAAATACCAACTAAACATTGTTTCCTGAGAGTAGTGAATCTAAATTTTGAATTAAATTTAGGCAAATGAACATTTAACTTAGATCACGTTTTTAACTTACATTCAAAATCCATTGAAACTCAAATACAAATAAACCGACAAAATTAGAAAGAAGCGCATGAAAGATACAGTACGTGTATGCATGATAACATTTTATTCGGAATTTACAAGCATTCAAATACAGTAAACGAGCTGTGGATACTTCGAATCATTTTACGAAGAAGGCTTTGCAGAATCCTTCAGAGGGGGGGGGGGAGGGAGACTGTTTAACCGACTGCTTATTTACCCGATCCCGTTCATCAATTTCGCGTGCGGTGGACATAAATCGTGCCTATCGCTTGGGACGAGTTTCAAATCCGGGTTCGCCGCTCGTTTGGTGGAAAACACCGGTTAGTGGCTGCCCGCGGAATATGCGAGGCAATTAGTTATTTAAGAGACGGTGGTCCGGCTCGGATGAGGCGAGGGAGGTAGGGAGAGATTGGCCGGGGAGATCTCATTCCGCGGGTGGGTGGAGGCGGCGGCAAGACTCCTCCGGGAGATGGAATCGATGTAATCGGCGTCTTGACGCTTCGCCTTGGATCGAGGAGGAGCGAAAGAGAGCGTGCTGGAGTGCGTGCGTGTTAGTCTGTACAGTTAGGAATAGCGGGTGGGTGGGTGGGTGGGTGGGCGGGCGCGAGGGAGCACGTGTCTTCTCACCCTCTTCCGGTGCCCGCGCAATCAATCCAATCGATCTGCGCCCCGGACGCCTTGAATTATTATTACGATTCGAGGATCGACCCGGTGAGTGGGGATGCGATCAAATTAACCGGCCATTCCACTCGCCCCATTATCACGATGGAGCGGTTTCATTAGCACGTTGTGAGAGCGTCGTAGAAAAAACAGGAAGGACCCGAGTTCACCGGCGTCTACATGACACCAAGTCATCCACCGGCAAGGCGGGTGGCAGGGGGTGTGTGAATCAACAGTACGCTAAGAATAAAAAAAAGATGTTTCAGGCGTGATATGGTGGAATATCATAATTAATTAAAAATTGGCAATTTTCCACAACATAGTGGAAAATTGCCAATATTTTTCCACAATATTTTGCCGAAAATTGCCAATCACGCACGCTAAGCGTTGAGGTTACGAAAAAATGAGATCATATTAGACATTGAAGATTATGTATGAGTGTCAAATTCATGATGGAGGGATCATCAGTATTAGCGTAGGAATGATGCGAACAAAGGAATAAACAAGACATCACTGAGAAGAGGAGACGTGGAATTTCAGTGGTAGAGAATCGGACTACTGACCGGTGGGCCCGGGTTCGATTCCTGGACACGGTTCTGGGAACCTTCAAATTCACCCAAGCTGCGTCATTATTTGAGTCCCTGATCTACCTTGGAAACCGTAAGTGGGACAGGGAAAGGAACTGGCTCTCATGCAATGCTAATGTGTGAATTTCACATGCCTCCGGGCTTAGTACTTGGTGAGCTCTACCCTCACCTATCAAACCGACCTTCGGCTTAATTACTAAGGTTATTTTCTATCGCTACAGATTTCGTGAGCAAAGTAAGAAAAAAGTGGCACAGAGAGAACAGAGAGAGAAACAATAAAATACCGTCACCATTCGAAAATAGGTGATACGTGACTATAGAGGAAATTCCCGCAGCTGTACAAAAAAGGAAGAAAGTTAAAAAAAACCTATTATGACCAAGCATAAAACCTACTGACGCTGTTCATCTTCTACTGTATGTGGGTCACAGCTGTTTCTTTCTCTTATTGTTCTCGGAAAATCGACATCTTATACCTATCCGTTTTGCAATCTATCTCTCTGACCACAGAGGCATGGTCTTGCCTTACTTGTATCATGGAGTGTTCAATATTTTAAGCACGACTTCATACAACTATTCCGCGTGAGATACAACCTATTATTTATCTTCAATTTTGGAGTAACGAGATTATTCCAAAATCCTCCTTTGTGACGGTCGCCGGAACTCGGGGTCGAAGTTCATATTCCATAAGCCCTCTCCATGAGAAAAGTCTATAGTCTCAGCTCAGCAAGGTTAAACAAATCAAATCCATACATAAGTATATGAAATATATAGTCATAATCGATATCCATTGGATTTACAGATTTTATAAGGTGTGTCCGATACACATTAAAATGTCCTTATATCCAAACATGAAGGTCCATTTACGTGATACCACCTAAAACATTCGATACTCATTATATATCGCTTTGGGAAATGGAGTTGCTATGAATTAAACAAGTATTCCCGCTATAATTAAGCCAGTCTTTTCCTAACTTTCCTAAAATTCCTAACTTCACTCCAGAAATCGGCAAATATATACACCAATTAAAATGTAAACAGTTCTGCTGAGCATCATTATTTAAAATTATTAAAAACATATTGCGAAAGTCATGAAAATGCATTTTTTCAATTTTTGTGCGCTGGATGCCTAATATAAATTATAAACTCTACGTAATCATGGACATGCGCTGATGGATACCTATCCATAAATATTTAGTGTATATCCATTACATACATGCTCGTGGATTTTGATAATAAGATGTATTCTACAGGTTTAGGTAGGTTTTTGATGAACCCTGGCACTACACGTAACTCTACTCCCAAGGCATAACTTACAAGACAGAAAATATCCTTGAACCCCATACTAAATATTAAAAAAACCCTTAAAACTCCCTCAATTCCATTCAAAACGCCCCTTACTATTTTCTTCCCTCTTTCTCTCTTTCCTAACTGCATCCTCTCTGTCGCCATCTTCAGCATTCCATTGCCTCTCAGTACCTCTTGCATTCACTCGCAATACGTGGTTATGTTGTGAATAACCATTAATTATCTATTGGAAATGTTGCGCTTCATAGAATAAACATACGGCCGTACCGTAATCGCGAAAAATAGATCGACAGTGCTTTCACCGCTGCTAAGGACCATTATCTAATTAGTTTTCCTTTTTATCCATACATTTTCATGCTCTTGCTTGACCTGAAACACAATAGCCCATTAGACATACACACACGAACACATATGCCTTTTTACGTCGTAAATTTATGATTTTAAAGGGAAATTTTTACCTTTCGAGTAAACTGACGGAAGACTACAAACGGTACGATTAAGAGAGAATAAAATTGATTTTCCATGTATATGGTTCACGCAATATATGCGTGAGTGGTTTAAATGAAAAAATCTACAAAATCACTTTCTTAACCCATTAATCATCAGGCAGCAGGAAATCTTTGTTTTCTTACGAATCTGAAAATATTATACCTGACAACTAACAGATATTGTGTCAATCCAGAGAACTAGACGTTATTGGACGGCTCATCATTTTCGGTAGCCCCTCGCTCTCCGCGTCGTATGCATGAGTGCAAATTATAACGCTAACATAAACTTTTATATTTCAATTGCAGAGCTTCAGCGCCATCGTGAATTCGACGAACTACTTCAGGTTGGGTATCCTTGCGCACGCAACCCGTCACACACGCGAATGGCATTCCTCCCGTCCTCTGGTGCCTCGCGGTTTTATGACGGCGGGTTACATATTTGAAAATATTCCCTTGTGAGCACTCATTGCTGTGAGGCATGTATTTAGCGATAGAGACAAGTCATACTAGTCGGTCGAGCACGCTTTGCCTCGGAGTTGTCCCGCTCACTACCTAATGAATCGGTTACCCCTATTAAATGCTAACGAAATACATACAAAACAATGCCTATTTTCTAAACAATTTCGTCATTTATCATTGTATTTACTGGTTCCCTTCTTTTGAATTTAACATGAAGATTTTAACAATTGCATCTCTAATTGTGATCTTAAGTATTTAATTCTAAAACTTGTTTTTTTACCACAGAAATCAACTGGAAGGTCGATTTGATAGGTGAGGTGTACCCTAGCTAGCTAGCTCACCTAGAACTAAGCCCAACGGTGAGTGAAATTCACACATTAGTGTTATAGAGGGGGGAGGGGGTAGTTCCTTTCTCTGTACCGCCTGTGTTTTCTCAGGACGATATGGCATCCAAAAAATCACATATCTAGGGTACGGTTGTGGGTACCCAGAGCCGAGTATTAAACCCGGGCCTTCCAGTCACCAGCCAATCGCCTTACCAACTGGACAAGCACGTCTTGTTTGCTCGCTATAAATACAGTACTGAATTGGAAGAAAATGTAACGATTTAGACAAAATTTGGTAATTTATAATGCTTTTTTGATCCAGTAATCTGCCAGTGATATCAACATGATTGATGTCAATCCTAAATCAGGATTTTCTATATGGCACATACATACAACTTTCATAATTCTGAAAATTTCGGTTGAAATAATATGGTTGAGAAAGTTAGGGAGGGACAATAGTATCATTATTATACTATTATTATCGACTACTAAAAGAGTAGCTACCTCCATCGCTCATCAAATAAAACTATAAACTTCCAGTGTTTAACAGTAGCGTAGTCACTCATCACTAACCGCCCAGGGATACTCCATCTCCGATTGAATGCCACAAATGCTTACCCATATGATTGATTCATTAAATAGCTAAATAAAGTAAAGGAATTTCAATGTCATTATGACATCATATATCATGAATATTCATTGCCGGTGAGGGTCCATTTTGGCAACGTTATCACAAACACATGAACATCCATCAATGAGACGACGCCGAGAACAGTCGAGAGGTTCTGACGACATTAGCACAGAATGATTCTACGAGAGACAAATATTTGATCACATAATGGAGTCGAGGGCGGGGTGAGAGCCTCGCGGCGGAGGGCAAGGGGGTTGAGCGGGGGGGAGTAAGTGGGGAGAACACCCCGGCGGCTCCATTTAATGAGATGCGAAAATCTCTCGCGAATGACATAAGAGGACTCGACCCTCTTCGACGGGGACTGCCTCAAAGGAGGAGGCTCGGCCGGCATCTCGAGACCTTCTCTCCAAGACGGTTTCCCACGATGCGAAACGCCTTCCCCACCGCGAACAGCCGGCGTCGTGTTTACTTAAGTGGACGACTTTCTCAACACTATTTCTTCATCGCGCCCGACCGTCTGGGCGTGTCCACAGTTTTGTCGACTGACGACTTTAGGACGCCCAAATGACCAGCCACCATCCACTCTGACCACTTTGGCGGACTGCGTTCTCGACGGCATGAGAGGACTCCAGGGGAGGACATGAGAGAGTGCAATCGAGCCTATTTCGAAGTGTCGGCGATGGCACACCGCTCAAAGCTACGAGTCAGTTTATAGTACGGGCTGTCCAGAGAGTAACCACCGTTATGCTATAAAAAATACCGGGTATAGATGCAGAAAATTATTGTTTTCATCTCAAAACTACATATCTCATTCGCCAAATAGAGTTTAAAAATTGCCATATCCCTGAACTAGTTTTCAAATTCCTTCAGCATAATTGTTCTCCACCGCCTGAGATCGCAACCAACCGATTACGGCATCTTGAAGTTTCTCGTCGAGATGAGCACAAATATGTAGTAGCCTAACTTTTTAGTCGTATTTCCATGCAACAGAGTCGTAGAAATCTTTGGAAAACTAGAAATTTCAGAAATCGTAAAGAACCGGTTTTCACGAAGTTTTTAAAATCAATTATCCGGCGTAGTTCATCGATCACCATAGACGGGCGACCACTTCTGTCATCATCATGGACATTTGTGTCCATTCTTAAAAGAACGACAACACTGACGCACAACTTTTGTCATTCATCACATTTGGTCCATGCAGAGAACAAATTTCCAGATGAATGTCAGCAACTTCAGAGTTTTTATCAGTAAAAACATCATAACTGAACGGACTTCAAATTTGGCGGGTAATTCAATTGTATTGTTCATTTTTACTCGATATTATAAAAGAAACGACGCGACCTTCCAACCACTTCAGCTCGAGGCGCACTGACCTACTGCGTGTGTCAATATGGAGGTTACTCTTTGGACAGCCGTCGAAATAGTCCAGGTAATTTGCAAATACGGAGTCTGCTGATGTTACTAAAGTGTGAAGCATTGGCCTAAGTTACATAGCATACGAAATATTAAAGTTTTACCTTGCATTCACTACTGGATGTAGAGGTACTGAAAATAGACTCGTCGCTTAGAGAAGCTCCAGATGGAAATCACTATTGACGTACGTAGAATTCACGTTCGCCTGCCATCTTTGTGATGGTCAAAATTAACAATGACCCCCGAAAAGCTGTGTCACGAGCAGATCAACTTCTTCTATTCGCACACCGAACAATCGCAACTTAATCTAACGTTTCAACAAGTTTAAAGGGATCGCTTTTCTTCTCGCTTATGAGTTAATTCGAGTTCGGTGGCTGAAGCCATTTTACACTCAACTCAGTGAATTCAGAAGACCTGGTACTGGAAGGCAGAGAGCCACCTAATGTACATTTTCATACGTAATTCAACATTTTTTTTAACACGCATTTTTAAACACATTCAGAATGCATATATTTATTTAAAAAGTCTTAAACTTGGCAGGTAAACGTGAGAACCTTCATTGAAAAAATCTGACCGCAAATCAAATTGATAGCATAACATATAGGATAAAATATATTAAATAAACATTAAATACAATGAAAACCAACATAAATTACTCTGTAGCGTAAATTTATTAATGAAGTCACAAGTGATATATTGCCACAATTCACATTAGCTCAAAGGAAGGAGAAGGGTTTACTCAAAGCAGAGATCAAGGATAGACGGCAATCGCACTATTTTTAATCGGGCACGCATCATAAATGACAAGTCTCCCAATAATTTCCAGCTAAATACTTTTACGAAAGGAAAGAAGAACATCATCGCACCTCGGCTGGCAACGGACCACAGCATCAGTACATTTCCAATTCAAATGCTTAAGACATTTTGAGTGATAAACACCTATAGTTGGTAAAGCAGCTTTGTACCCTACTGTACGTATATTTGTACTCTAGTGAAGATCTGAAACTGACTTTCATCACACAAAAGACGACAAACATTAAAGATTTGTTCTCCAATCCGCCTGGATCTGCCAAATTTTTTCCCGATACCATTCCACGCGCCGGAGTCCCATTTTTCGACGCGGCATGAAGACATCGGGGACGAGACAGAGGAGAAGACAACAAGCGTCGTCGACCGTCTTTGCCACACCTTGACCGCCGTCGCCGCTACGATTTTTACCGCCAGAAATGTTTCATCAGCTGTGGACCGTTGAGTGGCGAGAGAGGAGGAGGGTAGAGGGGAGTGATCTCCGGGTGGGGGGAGACTCCTCTCCCTCCCCGCCATTAATGCACTCTCCGTTTCTCTCTCTCCCTTCTTCATCCCTCTCTCTCTCCTCCTCATCCCTTAAATCTTCATGTCCCTCTCACATCTCTCCCCTCTTCATTCCTATCTATTTCTCTATCTCACCCCCCTTCAATCCTCCCTATCTCTCTCGCTCACCTCAATGCCGCCTCCCACTATCAAGCCCGCCCACCGCCGGCACAGAAAAAAAAGGTAGACCGGGGGGGGGGGTCGCTCGTAGAGGCAAAAACCGGTCCACGACACGAGATGTTTGGGAACCCGAGGGGAGGAGGTGATGGGAGAGAGAGGTCTCGAGAGGAGGAGGAGTATGAAAAGGAGAGAGAGATAGAGAGGGAGGGGAGGGATGAAAGGGAGGAGAGGTAGATGGGGCGCGCGTGGATGGCCACCCTCCGCCAACAGGGGCCGTCCGGGGCGCCCACACGTGGGCGCGTGCGGTGGCGCATGTCGCGCCTCACGCGGCCGAACGTGGGAAGCGGCTAAAGGACGAAGAAACTGGGGGGAGAGGGTGGGAGATTTTTTTTAGTTCTTCAAGGGCGGGGAAGGGGAGTGATCGGTGCACGGCCAAGGGCACCGATTGTTTTGACCCCAGGGGCGTCTGGGGCCGATGAGCGTCTCGTCCCACGCACGGATTGCCTGCCACCGCCTGCCATACACCCAAGTTATTGTCCTTGCAGGCCGACTACGTCAGGGGAAGTTAGGACAACCATCCTTTATTAGACATGCAAATTGGGGCGAATGTTATTTGCTCGAAACAGGAATGCTGGTTTATAATCTGGTTAACACATAACTATTGGGGTTTTTTTAACCTTGGTTTTGTTGCGTTAGCGATTTGCACGAAGGCAATAGAAGTAATTAAATTTGTCAAGTCTTAGGGTCAATTTCTCTATTCACGTATCTGGTTTCGTCTCCTCTAGGGATTTGACGAAGGAGCACCAGCTTTATAATGCGATATTGCAGATAAATACGATGCAATCGTGAGGAGAATACGCATGTGATAATTTCGCCTCAACTAATTGTGAGCCTTGTTTTTATTGTGATCGCAATAATTGTGAGGGAAGAAAATTGTTTAAATCTCTCGAAACTGGAGTCATTTACTCTTATTATATCCGAATGGTATGACCTGCAAATAGAAAATGGGGTGCTGATAATTACATCTGTGTCATAAGTATGTAATCTCAAGTGCCCTGTGCAACGTCTTGCTCCCCCCTTGCCTAAAGGGACTCCCGTTCCATTTTCTTCAAAGGCCCCGTCACAATTACTTTCTTCTCGTGACAATTTTTGACAAATATAGCTGATATTTCTAACGATTCCTAATTCCTTCACTCACAATTTCTCCGACGACACCCAAATACTTCCCGCATGTAACAACAATCAAGCTAAGGAGGCGTCCATGAAGATGAGGCAACTACCATGCTCAAAGAAGCTGAGGTTGCAATCCAGGAAGCAGTTCTTTAAAGCGTTCGTATGAAAAATGGAACTCCTATGAATCAGAGAAATGGAACATTGTAAAAGTGAACCAACGAAGAATAGGAGCTTTTAAAATTACGGTGCCGGGGAGAATACTGAATACTGGATGGACAGAAACAGTGAGGAACGAGGAAGTATGTAGAAGAGCAGAAAAAGAAAGAAGAACTCAAACGGCAAAGAAGACGAACTAGATTGGACTGGACACACCTTTAGACGCAAGGGATTAGTTGTAAACATACAAGAAGGGAAAACTGAAGGAAATACCACGAAAGGGAGACTAAGGGACAAATATGTATAAAAGATTAAGAAGGACGTAAAATAGAAAATGCATCATGGAATGAGGGAATTAACTCTGCATAGAGGAGAACGTAACTATGTTCAAAGAACCTAAGGCTGGAAAAAAGGAAAAAATCCGTCAAGATTTTCGTGTAGAGCATGACCCTCCTTGGTTCCGAGACTTGGAAAATAGGAAAAGCGGACCAGCGAAGAACAGAAGCCTTTGAAACATGTTGCTGGAGGAGAATGCTGAAGATAAAATGGACAGACAAAGTAAGGAACGAGGAAGTATACAGAAGAGCAGAAGAGGATACGACCATATGGAGAACTCTACGGCATAGAAGAAATACATGGATAGGACACACATTGAGGCACAATGGATTGATTAGGAATATAATAGAAGGAAAAATAGAAGGGAGGATTGCACGAGGAAGACCAAGAGACATGTATACAGGGCAAACTAAGAAGGACATAAAACAGATAAGATATCAAGGATTGAGGGAATTGACATTAAATAAAGTAGAATGGAGGGCTGTCGTAAACCAATCCTAGGATTGAAATACTGATGATGATAAGAGAAGAACGAAGGGCTGGATTAAAACCATTCTTAGGATTGAAGCACGATATGATGAAATACGACGATATATGATGATAAAAAATGTGACTTACATACGCAAAACAGTATCTCTTCCGAACTTTCTCTCGTTACATTTTCCCCGCAACTACTACAGCGAAGACGACTATAAAGCGAACCCACACATCCTCCTAATGACATCATCTCCTGATAGAATAGAGGTATGATGGACACCCAAGTACTTGATTTATTCCGGGTAACTTAATTTGACCCTTTCTACGTCACATGCATCCGAGTTACTTCACCTGACTCCTTCAATGCTAGGACACGATGTGCAGTGCCGCCCATGGGAACGCGAGAGGCCATCAGTTCCAATGAGCCCCCAAAACTGTATTAATGTACTCGGCGTCAGCAATAAGTCCAAAGTACATAGTAACTAGTGCATCACGCGCTCTAATCCCGGCTAATGTACGCCTGTCTTTAGTTTCAACAGCCTCATCCGAGACGTACGTATTACGCTTTGTACGCCATCCATGCCAGGGAGAACAGTTCAGCGCCCCCCGCCCCAAAGAACCCAAATATTTTAGGCGTTCTCATAAATTTCACATGCAATTTGATTTATTTTGCTATGCCAGGCTCTACCAGTAATATTCGCAGGAAGAAAATGACATCCCTGCAAAAGGAGTAGGATGTAGAAAGGGAAGGTATTGATTAATGAGGAGGATCCGCTTTTCATTCGCCCACGTGGTTCGGCCCAACTGCTCGGGTCCCTCGCGTTTCTGCGATAGCATTTTCCCTTGCGGGGAAAGGATTCCTCCTCATTACGTCTTACTTCAGGCGGTCGTCACGATTTCCTGCTTCAATTACTGCCAGATCTGTTGTCTAATTTCTTTTAGGGTCCTATTCTTGAGGATCCGAATAATACGTCCTGTTGAATGAAACCATTTAGCCAACCATCAAGTTAAACAATATCTCTCCACACTCAAAGCGCCATATTTTATAAAAGGACACCCGTACCTCGGTTTACGCCAAAATTACCGGATGGCTTTTCGAGATGGAAATTGGGCTTAGCCGTTTGACTCTTGGATGACACAACATGGACATCTATCGCAATTGACATTACGTATTATCATTGAAAAAACGCCATTTTCACTGAAAATGTATCGAGAATAAAAAGCCAGTTTATAGAATCCTACAAAATCTAGAAGAGGCGAATTAATATTTTAGTATCACCCCGGCTTAGTGTCGTATGCTAGATAGAAGGGCATACGCAGTACTTCAATTGATCTAATAACTACTCGCGGAGAATGGAAAATATATTACTTTGCCTCTTGGGCACAATCCAATCTGCATTTTACCATTAAAATAAATCAAGCAAATATATACATGCGCGGTTTGCACAATTAATGTAGTGTAGACTAGACGACGAAGATAGCCTCATTAGGATTTGTCACCGAGGAAAACGAATGTTTTCAATGGTTACTCCCACTTGCGTCGGATTTCCCAAGGTGCTGTTCCATAAAACTTGAAGAGCAAACAAAATGCACGATTGGCGAGAAGAAATAAGGTGTTTCCAATTTTCCCTAAAACCATTTAGATCCGAATACTAAAAAACATCTACATGAATACGATATACTAGTAATTTGTTTTCTGTGGAGGGCACGTCTCGGCCTGGGATTCTGTCGACGGCCGAACGCCCGAGTGGTCTGCGTCACATGAGAGACCTCATGCTGAGTTAACCCTATATCCGGTTTTGGCCGGAGGTCCTTCAATAAACGCTCCACACCCACTTAATGTTTCCGGGCGCTCGGGAAGGGGGGGAGAGACTATGAGGATCGCCCGGTGGCAAGCTTTCCGCTGCAGCAGCAGTTCACCAAATAGGCACCAGATGGTGGGCGGTGCTAGGCCCCCGAATCGAAACCGAGAGCGCATCCGAACGCGTGGGGAGCGAGAGGGATTCATAGCAAAATTTAAAAAAACATTTATAAGAATACCCGGTTCATTCCGAGAAAATCTTTAAATTGAGAACGTTGAACTACTGATGCAAAGTTTGGTCGCCAGCATAGTGAAAGTAATACGTAAATTAAAGGAAAATAATACTTTTTAAGTGTGCATGTGTGTGCATGTATGTATGTATTTGTATGTACATGTGTGTGTATATATATAATATACATAAACAAACAAAATCTAGAAGAGGTGAATTAATACTTAAGTAGGTATATGTCTTTGTGTATATATACTAAAAAAGCTGCCTTCGTTCACGTAAAATCATGAAATGGAACATTGAAAAAAAACCCGCAGTTGCACATTAATACTAATAAGAATCAGGTTATCTGACTGCGGATATAACTTGCTATAGCTAACGGATTTCAAAAAAATACCAATTCATTGAGCATTTACAAAGAAGAGAGCGCAGGCAAACAGAGACGCTCGACTCATATGAGGCCATGAAAAACTGATTGCGAATATATTACGCACGAATTCCCAGCATGTTCGCCAGCAAATTCCTTTGCCTACATAGATAGGACGGAGTAAGACGGATCCGAAGGATGGGGTGCAAGAATGGCTCCATTATGCAAAAGGTCCTGGGGGAAGAAAGGGAAGAGGGAGGCGGGGAGGGAGCAGAGGGTTGATGAGAGGCGGGGGGTGGGTGAGACGGGAGGTGGGGGGCGACTGGGCGAAGGAGGCGAGCCTGTAAGCAGCTAGTGACCCAATGGCAGTTTTAAAAAAAGGGAAATATGCTACAAGTCATCCCTTCTGGGAGGAGTGAGTAAACGGAAAAAAGAGGGTGGGTTTTAAATGTCATCTTACGTTGAAACTCTTTACGTACACCAATTAATAACACAGTTTCCACCGAGGAACGAATTATAATGTCGATTGGAATTGCAAAACTATGCGTGAGCGGTGGACGTACTAATTTAAATTGTGTTTCACTGTTGTCGTGAATGTGTAAATACGAATAGATTATGTTATTACACTGCTCCGAAAACACCCGATGAATGCGAAAATTCCTCGAAACGTTTCTAATTAGAAAATAAAATTCCATTTTTATTTAATTAGAGTATGCATATTAATTCATAACAATTAACAAACCATTAATTTTTGAAATAAAGTTTTGAAAGATGGAATAAAGATCTTGGTCATCACTCAGTGTTACTTATCATTTTCGAAATAAAAATCTTTGTATAATCCGGTAAAAATTTAATTGGCCAACTCATTTTCCCATAGTTACATTGACATTGTTACTGTTGGCATTAAAGCAAACATCAGTTAAGAAAATATTTAGAATATAATTCTCATATATAAAATAATATCTCGTCATTTCAAGAAATAATTAATGTACCAGAAAAATAACGAAAATCGTGTTTCTTTGCCTTCCGCCTCCCTTTCGCTAAGATGCTCGCCCTAAAGGCACGTTTTAAGACGCTTCCGGGTATTCATGAGAAGCATTCCTTACCGCGGGCGGGGTTTGCAGCCACCGGAGCGCGCCCTCCGACGGCAAAGCATTTCCGCGAAATATTTCCCCACTTCCCGAGCTCTCCCACGAGCACCCCACCCGGGGAGAGTGAATGAATGAATGCCAAAGCGGAGGCGAGGGTCACCGACGGCCGGCCTCTCGCATTCCTCGGCGGACGGAGCGCCCTCGGAATGTCGCGCTCCCTGGGAGTAGTCCGTGCGCGCGGGGGCCTCCGAGTGTGGATGGTGAGGGGCGCGCCAGGCTCCTTGGGTGCACCAGGGACCGAAGGAAAATACGCTCCCCCGTACGCCCCACGAAAATAAGATATGGATAATATGGGCCGACGAAATCGGACAACCTCTAAGAGCAGGTACGTATAATCTCAATGCTCATTAAAATCATTGATAATTCTCAATGTTCATCTTGAAATAACTAAATAAAACACAGACTGGTAAACTTCCACGTAATTTTACTACCGTGGCTTCGGCATATCAAGTCATTTAAAAGATAGATGAGTAGTACCTGACCCGTGTGCTCAGCATTGTATATTGTAAGTGTAGACTTGATTACATACTTAGGCGTTATCCTCACTCACGACCTCTCCTGGGTGAAACGCATCGGGGTAATGCAATATTATCTTTTGCTAGTTAGGCCTCATTTAGAATATGCTGTCAGTATATGTGATCCGCACGTAGTTGGATTGATTGCCGAATTGGATTGCGTGCAGCGTAGAGGAGCTAGATTTGTAAAATGCTGATGTGACAAACTGAGTAGCGTATCCAAAATATTAGAAGAGCTAGCATGGGAATCACTCAAGGAGCGAAGGTTAAATTACAGATTGAATCTCTTGCATGAATTGGAAGGACGTCTCTTCAGCAGTGATGTTGAAAATTTATTATTAGCCCCATCGTACTACGGTAGGAGAGACCACATCAGTAAAATTAGAGAGATTAAGGGTAGAACAGACAAATTTAAGATATCATTCTTCCCACGAACGAATAGGGATTAGAACAAAATAAACTTTGTCCGACCGAGCTAGGGGACGAAAAGTATTTTGAGTGAAAAGTAGTCTGGTGTGTAATCACCTCCTGCCTCACACTCTTTGGTGGCTTACATGGTCAAATGTAATAACAAATATAATAAAATAATATAACCCAAGGAGGGAAAATCAGGAGGGATGATTCGAAGAAGGGAGAGGGGATGAGAGAGGAAGAGAAGCAACAAAAATGGTAAATATTTTAAGTAACATAAAAATTGTCCCCACACATCATTCTTCCACATTCATCTACCCTCGTCATCTTTCACCCCGGTCAAAGATGGCCTGAACCATACCCTCTTAGGACCTGCCATTGCGCGGCTGATTGGGCACCGGTGTGCTCTCCCATCTCATCCCTAACCTTCCATGTTCACGTCACTCCTCCCGCCCTCCTAACCTCGTTGCTCTCTTCCTCTGGTTCTCCCTCTTCAAAAGTGACATCACGTGTCAAAATGATAGTTGGCACAGTAACAGGGCGGGTGACAGTGTGTTTGTCATTTAATCATAGCAAGAGTTCTAGGAAATCGAATGGACAACTGAATGCTTAGATTTTAAAAGAGTGGGTACAGACTGACGAAATTCAGCCCATGGGCACCGGTGCGGTCCTGCGCAGCAATAAAATATTCGAGATTCGCGGGCGCCGAAGGACAGACTGATGAGAAACGACCTAAATTGTGACTACGACACGCTAGATCATTTATCTATGCCATTCCACCCGGGGCCACGAGCATTTATCACATCTTGAAACGAAATTCAACAACAAGACACCCATTGCAGCAATTATCGTCAACACCTCAAAATCTGAAGCAAACCTTCAGGCAAAATATTCACAAAAAAACTACTTCGATAACCAAATATCTCTCTCCTCGAGGGTTTGTTTTTGTTTTCCTCTGCTTGCTGGCAATTCCCTTGGTCTGCGTCCCCCCTCCCCCCACATGGGGCTTCATTAAAGGCCTTCGCTTATCATAAGGCTTCCCAAGGTCGAAGCACCTCAGGCCCCCCCCCAGGCGATGCTTGAATCCTCGACGCTAGCAGCAGGTGGGCTCGTCACCCACCCGCCCGGCCAACCCGCCTGACAATGTACGCCTATTACAGAGCTAAGAAATGATCAAACACAAATTTGGAGAATAATTAAGAAACAGATTTTCATCAAACACAAACCACTGACTGAAAGAGCTTCCAAGTCATTGCATCTGGTCCCTCTCGGCATTAAATCCAGGCCGATTTCCGACATGAAGTTCCCACACCACCTTCCCCCCTTATCCAGGTACCGTCCGCAGGGCAAAAAATAATACGAGCGTAACATCGAACGTAGACAAGAGAGCGCTGCTATTCTTCGCGCTGGAGCACATGATTCCAGCCCACGAACAGACCAGTTTGGACCCATTTAAGATCTTATTTGTACGATGTAAACGCCTAATAATTGCACCAGATATGGGGAACTGGCGAGGGAGCACCCACGGGCGTACCTTTGGCGGTTTCGTGAATAAAGAACACGGAGGACTAAAAACAAAAAAGGAAAAATCCCGACGCTTCCCAATCGACGCCCCTCGGGAAGGAAAATCTTTTTTTTTTAAGACCTCGAACACGTGGAACCAGTTTGCCGCAATTTCTCAAAAGACGACCACGGTTTCCGGAAAAAACACTGGAGCACCCTAATAACCGTGGTCGGTGGGTTTGGGGAGGCGGGAGGCTTCGATTCGGCATCGACTCCTTCCTCCCCAGGGATCACAAACGCAGGAGAGGAAATATCCCCGCTCACAAGGTTACACCAAGAGCGCGGTTTCATTATCACAGCAGACGACCGCGCATTAAAATGGTAATTGACGCCATTACAGGAGGGAAAGGAGTGAACCAACCTCGGGCTCAAAATCTGTAATTTTACATCGAGGAGGAAGGGAGGATGTCTTGGATTTATCGCGCACTTCTTAAGCGACACTGCTAATTCGGGACGCACAGCATCGTTCATCGACTGTAAACTGCAAAAACGCAGGAGTCCACGGAAATCCAAAGCCAAGGGAAATCGCGGTAAAGGACGGCGTTCTACTCAGAATGGTCTAAATTAAACTATTTAAAACGCCAATTTCTATTGGTAGATTATATTGGCTATCCAAGGATACCTGGAACTCATTCCTAAAGCTTCGGCCAATGAGGAGCTCGAATATATATGCCGTAGGTCAGTTAACACATGCAACGTCTTTTTTAAAAAATTAAAAAATCGACCATAGCCATTTGATTTTTGCATTTGATGTTGACTAACGACAAATGTGATTGATTTAATCCAGCGCAGCAAAAGTGACAGCCATTCGAAGCCCTAAAAAGTGAAGACATGACATAAGAGGTTACGATAAATGAGGGCACATAGAAAAGCGACGACGCCATGCTCTCCAACAAAATATAGATAGGGACCTCATTGAGCAACCAATTTGCATTGCAATAAATGAGTTGTTTGCTCAAACATCCAAGATCCTGCAGTACGCTGTCCAAAAAAGCACACCCCTGCGGTGAAAAGAGGCGTTTAGGGATGATATCAATTACTCAAACTCACCCTTAGTGGAAGCAATCATCATAACCGGCATTTGCATCCGAAGGTGGGTCGACTACAACCGCCCCTCCCCTTATTCCCTTCCAATTCCCACTTCATTTCATTCCGATGACTACTTCGTGGGATCTTAGTGGAATAATGGAATCGATAACACTCCTGACACACGTTCAATCCCTGACTGCGCGTCCCGGCCGCGAAGAAGGCGTTGACCTGCGTCTCCATCTGCACTTCCTCAAGGGAGAAATGCAACATTATACCGATATCTGAATGATTGAATTTGGAAATTTAAAACAACCAATAAACCGAAGATCAGCAATGACTAAAGGCGTGTTCGAACATTGTATACACGATTATTATTCACTGGTTACGGTACGAATTTAAGATACTGGCAATAAAATTATTCCGCAGGTTAATTCATCATAGACGATGTTCAGATTTTCGTCTAAGACGTCGACGACGTGGACGTATGCGATACTCTCCTTAAAGTCGCGTGCAGTAAATGCAAATTACTTCGGTATTTTCTAGCATGAGGTCAATTTTTGATGTGATATATCGCACGGACTGCATTAGTAAGTCTGTGGCGTAAGGAAGGGGGGAGGAAGGGAAGGCGTTGGGCACATGGAAACGGGAAATACATCTACATGCATTGCATGCATGCATCTAAATACAGGGGTGATCACATTTTTCAGTCCCCACAATCGGCGGCAAGAAGTGACGAGTGGGAAAAACAAGGAAGGTCATTACGTCGGGAGTACAGGGGGGGAGGGAAGCGGAAGGGAACGAGGAAATTTGAAGTGGAAGAACGGGAGGAAAGAGCGTGCTAACTGACCACTAAGCGTTCCCTTAGATTGCAGCTGAACTCGTTCAAAAACGAAACACACTCGTGATAATTCATAAGGAAAAGTGCAAATAAGGGGCGAAACTGTGAAATATGCGCGTTCGAGTCCAACTATCACGTCTTCAACTCAATTTCGTCCCAATCTACGCGAATCTGAACAAGAGTACATTCCATTTTCTTCTTCGGTGAGATTGTGGTACCGAATAATGCAGAGAATTACGGTGGTTTCAAATCGTTTAACGTGACCATGAAATTCACAGAAGCTGGATTAAAAACTGTCGATTTTTATGGACAAGGAGAACAAATTCACAATCAATTTTTACAAAAAATCGATTTTTTCAACAAACAGTGAAGGAAAAACATTTCTAAAGGTGGTATGCCAATTTGCAACAATATTTTGGAATTTCAAAAGCGGTTGAAAGTTCTGTTTCGATTGGTTGTCTAACTCTACGTGGAAGGCTTTCGTTGGACCCAAATAGTACCTGTGTGATTATGCATAAAAAAGAGTTTTTCCCATGAGATCATGAAGCGTTCTTGTGGTTTAAAAATAATATCTCTGTAGTGCCGAAGTACATGGGAAAAGTAAAGCATTTCGAATCGGGAAAGGCGACGAATGAATGGGTTGGTGACTTCGACTGTGACTTTCAAATAAAAGTGTCTTAATCCTCGCGTAATTAGATATAATTGAGATCTCTTATCATTTTATCTTAATTATATCCGACAAGAATCACAGAATATACCAAAGAATGAATGAGCACGTAACTATACCCACGATTATTGCTGCCGGTGAAATCATTCCACAGGGGAGCGTTGCATGCAGTGAAGAGGTTTTTCAAAATAACTGTGAAGAACTTCAAAGCATGGAGATTTAGATAGCGCAGGAATAAAAAAATGTTATAAAAGGGAAAATTTTAACGGCGAGACGGCTATTGAAATATCTCCCCAAAGATGAGAATTATGATTCTTATCTGTAAGGAACAACATGAGAGCCTTTTTTAAAAGAGTAACACGTTTCCGTCGCAGGGTGTAGGTCTCTGCCCTTCCACAAATTCTACCAAAGGTAGATTTCCCGGCAACCCTGAGAAATTTCGAAAATCGGAGCTTCTTTCCCACAAAACAATTACTCACAGAACGTATTGGTAAAATTAAAAAAACATAGGAGTCGAAAACACGTACGTCTTCCACATTACCAATTCCCTGTTTCATCTATCTCAAGATGTAATTCGGCAAAGGGATAAAATTTCCCTCGTGATTACATCTCGAATATTTACTCTCTTTCAGAGGCTCCGGAAGTTATTTGTTATAACCATTCATTAGAAAATATGAAAGAGATTTCCATCAATGCCCATTCAAAAAACATACATTAATCAGGCATTCATACCTAATAGCCAGCCCCCTTATGCGGCTGCACTCTTAGATCGAAACGAAAAATAGCAGTAGGTGGTGGAGGAAATGGTAAATATATAAGGATTTTTTTCCTGGAATTTTGATCTTTAGAGATGGTTAAGGTGTACTGGAGTGCGGAGATGGGCACGGTCACCAAGGGCGTCAAACCTCAGGGCCGCAGTCCAATCGAGCCCCCGAGGAGAGTATGGGGTGGGGGGCGTGGCCGGGTAGAAAACCGATCGCATTATTCTAATGAGCAGCGAGGGGCAAGTCTCTCTTCGCCCCCCCCCCCGGGGGACGTCCACACTCGCCCTCCCCCGACTTATCCTCTCACAATCGACACATTATACAGCTAATGCGATTCCCCAACGCCCCGCAAACCCTTACTCCAGAGATAATGATAAATATTTACCATGCTGGAAGGTCGACACTTTCCTTTTCCCGTGCGGCGTTTTGAAAAAAAAAACCTTTTCTGAGCGCGGGGAAACCGGAGTCGTGGTGCAAAACTGACGAGGCAGCGTTTCATAACGATGATATCTATGAGGCTTCTTTTATCGTGCAGGATCAAGCACAGTAGCTGGGAGTGAGCAAAAAACATGTGGAACCATGAAATCGTGACTGGGAGATGCATCCGCGCGATGATATTCACTTCCATGATCGTATTTTGTAATCATTTCAAACATTCTCGTCGGGACAAAGTTACACAAACCTCGAACGTTTTCACTTTGCACGTCTGCACGCAGCGGATGCTTCAATTGATACACGAGATTATCATTAGTTATTGGGTTGAAATACAATCCAGGAGAGTATATTGTACCGCGCTCTTATTCCGAAAAAGTAGACTGGAATAACGAGGAAAATAAAAGAAATGAGTTCCTGTTAGGGACTCAAGTTTATCATAGAACATCAAAGCACAATGAAAAATGATAATGCGCAGGTGCCCACACAAATTTCTGAAATACTGAAATCAAAGAAACGGAAATGCACAAATATGACCAATGAAACGGAATGGAAAGTATAGCCTCCTACTCCGTGGGACATTGTTTCATTAAAGAGCCCACGAGATCCGTCTAGAAAGAAAAGGAATATCGAAATTTTAACGCGAAAAAGAATCGTACGAATACAGCATTCCACGGCGACACCGACGGCTCGACTCACATCCAGTTCCAATCCGACTTCTCGATTGCCACCATATATTTATGTTTTTTTTTCAATCAATCCATCGACATATTTATGGCTAATTTATTCCGACTGTTCATTGGGGCATGCTTGAATATTAAGCGACCAATTAAAGCCACACAGAAACAGGCACGCTCTTTACGTCCCTAAAACACTCAAGTAAACTCTCTCGAGTCGAGAGTAAAAAGTTATCCAATCGAGATTCACGCGCAGTTCTGATTGCCACAGTTCACTATAATTGAGATCGCATTCCTTTCAAAGGATTCCTTGAATCCATTCCAGTCCTTATCGTAATTATCTGTTTCCAATGGAACGTTTGACCACGCCGCTCCAAAATATATCTTCCAGCAACCTTTAATTTACAGAGTCGAGGCGGCATTACTCATCGCTACCCACCCGATATCGACACCTCTGCCGGCCCTTGGCACACCCACTTCAACACCCTCGCGATGAAACACCTCTAGAGAGTGGGGCATACGTAGGCACTGGGACCACCCCCAACCCTCCCCACCAATTAAGAAAGCACACGGAGGAAACGACCATCTCACTCACCGAGATTATGCTTGCGGCGTGCTATCGCATGCAGGGGTGTGTGTGCAATTTCCGTGCGAAGTCAAGCGCATTTGAAGGAATAATCCGAACGAAAGACGAATTTCAACACGCTAATGTGTGATGCTGCTTAGACTCCTGGTGCCTTGGGAAGTAACACACCAAACAGGGCCTCTATTTGTGGAAGTAAACAAAATATAATTATCTAAGTTTTCTCTCGATAATCTCATTGAGACGGCGTGTTATATCTTAAAATAATTTCGGTGAAAATGAAAAATGTCAATGCCAAATTAAATCATCTTTTACTACCAAGTGACTACTCCGAAAATATGACGAAATAACTAGAATCATTCACAAAGAGTAACGCATATTGATAAAAATATACTGACAGACAAACAAGCGAAACTCGCAAATAAAAGGAACAAGAATCGTGCAGATTGATCCCAAAAAGGTGCCACATTAAAAAATTGTTAAGAAATGAATCTTCATTGCAAGTAAGCGAGGATTAGATAGCCTTTTTAATGAGATCAGACAGAAGCGGATGCAAGTAACCAAAATTTGTAGTGCAATTTAATAAAACGATTCCCCAAAAAACTCTAAAACTAGTCTCTAACGAGCACTAAGCATGTGTTGGCGCTTATAAATCAGTTGTAAAACAAGTAGGGTCTCAAAAAAACTAGGATTTTAAGCTTCATAATTACTACTTAGTAACTTAGTACTTAGATAATAAAAACATTTCCCTATAAAACAATGCCGCATGCAAAAAGGAGCATACATATCTTTCCATATAAAGCTTCAGGAAAATGTTCGCACTAATCCTGAGCCAAGCGAAATGAAGGAGAGAGAAACACAAAAACCTACAAACATTTTCAGACCGCCTTCCGTCACGATACTGGAATAGATCATGGCGGGATCCCGGGCGACTGCTAATGAGACGCGGAGCACCTTTTCATTCCATCTGTTACGCGATATGAGCTAAAAAGACACGCCCACTTGGAAGGGGAGCGACGTGGATCCGATCCTTAGAGAGAGGGAGACCCACATGTCACCAAATCACTCAAAAGGGTCCGCCACCATCCACAGCACCACCGCCACCGCTAAACCCGCCACCGAACCGTGATGACGTGCGCCAAACGCAGCAAATAGTACGTCACCAGTCGGACGAAGAGGACGTCAAGGGTGCTGACGATCACTTGCAGCGCCATCGCCCGCGGCGAGGGAGAGACTGGCCCGCGCTCACAGCCGCCGTAGACGTGGGCCGCGAGAAAGCGCCGATTTCGAGCGACTCCTCCGGGCGCCGCCCTCGAAGACGACACGCGAGAGGGGGAAGGGTGCTTGCATAGCATCCCTCCCTTACGCCCCCCCCCTCCATCGGTGGTGAATCCACCCCCGACGTCGAAGCACGGGGGGAGAGAGAGGGCAGCGTCCGGGGGGGGGTGGGAGGAGGTGCGCGGTTCCTTCCTTCCCGCCGTCGGCCGGCCACCGGAGCGCCTCTATCGGACGGATGGGCATCGATTGCGGGGGGCGACCGCGACGACGGCTCCTCGCGGGGGCAACAAACTGGAGTCGCGGGACGGGGGAGGGCCAGGAGGGGCCCTCCCTCCCCCCCAGATTAAATCTTTTAAATGTCGAAACATCTACGGTGCAAACTTTACGGACTGCGATATTTCGTCGCGCATGCAATATCCCACTTTGATGCAAATATGGGGTGCACTTCCTACAGCTACCCCGATTAATATATGTGCAACAATATGCCTGAGTTACGGAACGGGTATTCAAGGAATGTCATTATTAATCGTAAAATCAAATAGACACACCTATATAGACATCATCCATACGGAGCAGAAAGGGAGCATGGCTGCGAATTGGCGTACCGTGAACATGAACACCATAAAATACCATGCACCTAGTTGCTCGTACGACTTGAGCGGAGAGCAGAATACATTTATCGATACCTTTGAGGCATTCAAGTTACGTCGCAATGAGGACATTCAAACCGAGCGTCGCAGAGCCGTCTACATCGCGATGCTTACGTGTATGCAAGGGATCCCATTTAATAAGAGCTTTGACATCCGAAGATATTTTAAGGTATTTAGACACGCCCCTTTATAGTATTTATTTATTTTTACTTGGTAGTATTTGAAGTATTTAGACTTCCCCTTGTGGTACAAATAAACAAAATTACAGAATGCATGAGAACCAAGTCCTTAAAATGGGAAGAATATGGTGATGATAAATCCGTTTCAACGTTACCATTAAATTAAAACTTTGCTGGAGGGATTGTGGAATACGGAACGAAATTCATTAGTGAGAGAGAGGGGAGATGAACAATAGAGAGTATTAAAAGGCCCGTTTTCTCCCTCTGCGATAATCAGCTCGGCTCAAAATGCAATTTTACTATTGCCGATATTGATCGCGTCATTCAAATCTGCCATAGTCTGAATGGAAATTACTAAATAGGAACTTTAAACTTTACATTATGATAAAACATACCCAGGGAGCTCAGTGACATTTATTTTGTTAATTTTTCATTATTGTTCATTCCTCCTACCCTTCCTTTTCCTTAATGTATTATTCCAATATTGCCTGTCAGCCTTTGTGCCATTTTTGGCTGCTTTTTTAAATAAATAATGAGTTTACAAGAGTACTGATTAATGCCCTTTTTCCCAAATTCGAAACAAAGTACCTCAGGATAACATCATGCATGCATTATGTGCTTCCATTTTACTAATTATTTCTTATCCGTTATAAAGGCATCCACCATAAGAATGGTATTGGTATTGATCAAATTCACTTTTCTTACCTAAACATTCCGTTTGGGAGAATCGAGACGAATATTCACCTTGTGCATAATATTATAGGCCTCAGAAAAAATATGATTGAATGATGCGATGATTTGAGAGACCTATTGTATAAAATCAATCAAAACACTCCTCGTCATCCTACGAATTCCAAGAAAATTGATGGCATTTTCTCGTTGCCAAAAAAAACCTTAAATGACATTTTGGACTCGATTGAAAAACACAGGAAGTCTAACAATAACTAGAGCTAAAAAAAGTCTAACTCATCCTTATTTTATAAAAAACGCCAGTAGCTAGTCGTAAATTTTTACAATAAAACGCATATAGCACGATTATTAAAAAAGAGTATAAATGTGATGATTTCAATAGCGGTCCGAGATAATAAGAAACGACCAACGCAGAAAGCTAAACGTCGACTTTAATGGGTTTTCAATCAATAGTAAAAGGCTCACCACGCTCAATCAAACTAAATTCATGACTTTGAAATATTTAATCCGTTACCATCTTCCGCCAATCGGTTTAAGGACTGCATTTCATCTGCAGCAACGATTCCCCGAAAGCAACCAACGTCTGCAAATAGCCATTAGAGCGCTTGGAGTGTGGTCAGCGCGTCCATAACTGACGACGGCTCTTCGCGCGCGTTAGGTCGGCAGGAGAGTCTGCGACTCTTCAGCTCAATTTTGAGAGTGTTTTGTCCGGGGTTCAGTTCATACCAAATAATAACAAAAATAAAAATAAAAAATTCTCGGAGTGATAGCGAAGCGGAGAAATCTTCAAGCGTTTGAAAATTCATCCCAGACGATGGACTTCAGACAGTCAGTCGGTCGAGGACGAAATCGCTGGAAGACAGGAGCAAGCGACATAACGCATGTTTCAGTGCCGAGGTCTCGAAAAATATTCGCACTCCAACATACATTGGTCGCTTGGATCATGAATATAAAATTCGGGAAATAGATGCCAGAGGTAGCAGATTCAAGGGACTCAAGGGAGCCCACGGACAATAGCAACTGTAGAGTCATAATTATCAAAACTTCCACTTGCTATCCCGAACGTCTAGGTAATAATTAATTCTACTGAAATGCATGCACTTTCACTAATCTGGTATTTTTTATTTTCCCTTCCCGTATGACCGCATGAGATTGCCATTGAAGTACGCAGTGCTCGTTACAGTATTGCTTGCCCTGCTTTGTTTGTTATCAAGCTTCTCCTTCCATCCCTCGTCTCATTTCCATGTGTCACATTCCCTACTTATGTCCTTGAGGGTGGAGACCATGAGTTGCATGTCCATGTGGTAGTAGAATTTCCCCTTCTAAATTTCTCTTTCTATTTGCACACTGTTGGATAAATTTTTACTACACTCTAAGGTGAATGCGTTTGTTAGTTGATAGTATATGTATGCGTGTAAGTTAAAAAGGCTTTTGCATGAATGTATACACCACTCAAGATGTAGGTTGGCATGAATATGTTGGTTTTGCATGTGGTTTTATTCTCTTTTACAGGTGATGACCTATCACCCCCCGCCACTCGCCCTTAGGGCGGCTTGCGGGGTATATGTAGGTGTATATGAATGCACGGCTGGTTGTAGGCAAGCCGGCCCTTGAAAATTGAACAAAATCCTTGGACGACCGGGGGCATTCACATGGGACGTTCGTTCGGTGCGGCCTCGTTCTCAGTGGAAACATACATACCCTTACAAGGACATTGTTCAAACCGCAAATGCACGCGTGCCGACTCACAATCACGAAATCACATCTCACTTTTTCCCAGAATGACTGCCCCCGAGGATCGAGGATGTACGCACGCGCGTACGCCTTATTGTATCTTCACCCCAAGACATCCCGCTCTCTTCCCTAACTTCCCGCTATCTTATCTCTCCAACTTGACGTCCCTCCCTCCACATTTGAGACCGCTGACAAAGGTTCCACCGAAAAAAACCAACGAAATCCCGAAAAACCGTCCAAATGTGGAGAGTATCGTTCGTTACCGAATGTTAATCGTTACCAAATTTTTGTAGTAGAGTCACAGGCGAATCGATAACTGAGGAAATGTGAAAACGTGTTTGTTAGACATTGAGTACCAACATAACGAACGATTTCGTCTTATCCGGAATCTTGGCTTGAAGACGACGACTGCTTGCAGACTCTTGAAAATAGCACCACAAAAGGTGATCGAGATATCACGGAAAAATTCTGCCAACGCTGGGATTCGAACCATGACCGTCTGAGTGGGAAGCCAGAACATCAGCCATCACACCATGCCGACCCTCCCTCTGGAACGGCTTAAGTAAATGCCGCCGAAGGTCAATTAGATTAGCTGAATAATTCTTCAAAAGTGAAAAGAAGAAGTTTCAAATTATTATCACAGTGAAGATATTAATCGCTCGCAGAAAAAAAAACCATTAGCTCTGTATAACGACTTGAGAAAGATGACCGACCGACCATATGAACTCAAATTTACTAAGGACCCAAGGGAAATTAACATCTTGATAGCGATATCAAACAATTTAATCTAAAGACCGGAATAGAATGCACGCCACAGAGATTCGGGTATGGAAATCTTAGATGATAAGAAAGAAGGGATATCACACATCTAAACAAAACTTAAAGACACAATAAGAAACACGCCGCAATAAATCAGCTGACCGATAAGAGAACATAAAAAGACTGAATCTTTTGAAACATGTGTCATGAAAGGGAAGGGAAGGAATAAAATACATTTGAAATCGGATTTGTATAAGATTAAGTGTTCCGGTAGGATTTAATACAAAGGTATTTCATCCTGGATGAATCTTTGCTCAACTCCCAGCCAAAACAATTTTTTCTTTAGGCACAGATTTTATCCCAAAGGGCTTTGAATGACTAACGCCAATATAATTTTTGTTTTCCACATTTGACAGAGAACTTATTTTCCCTTCACAGGCAGTCATAATGACCTCAAGCTCAAACAAAAAAAGAACCATGCCACAGAAGCAAATGAATAGTCGACCTGGTTGCTAACTTGCAAGGGATTAGGCTCAATACTTAAAACAACGTGACTCATGACAACAGATCTCGTGTTATCCGTCACCCTATCAGTCGAATGCTCTCATTTATCTCATTCTCCTTGTCATAAAAGTGTCGTTTTAGCCGTGATGTGGAAGGTCCGAAACAACTCGGTGTACTTTGAAACCCTCTACGCAATTTTCCGTTTCAACCAACTCGTCTTTTAGGTGAAACTCAAGAGTATGCCTAGATATACGCAAGCCCAGGAGTGTATCTACGCTGATATTTTTTCTTTTTTTTTTCATTTAACTTTATATATAAGTGTGCGATTCAGGTTTCCCTGGCGCGTGACTGAAGTGCCTGTCCATCTCTAGTGTTCGTAAATCTTTCAGTACCTCAATGACGAATGGGAAAGTGTGCGCCCGAGCCGGCTAAAATTTCCTCCATTTAATTGTGCATTAAAAAAGAAATAAGTTCTTCAAATTGCAATTTATTCCCCGCACTCCGACTCGTAAGTGCACTCGTTATTTGTAACCCATTCCTGAAATGCAAGCGGTTGAATAAAAGGAGAGCCTCACGGTCCTATTTTCGTCGTAAACAAAGACACGTCGTTATTACTATAGTTAAGAGCCCTTAAAAGGTAAGGCCTTCAGTTTATTTCTCTATCCTTTTTTTTAACGAGCGATGACGCATCCTTCCATTTTATACGTACAGTTTCGTTAATTAATAACCTGAGACCGCCGATATTTGAACACGCGCACATTTCGCTTTGCTTGCAGTACATTTTTACGGTGTTCTCTCGTCGAAACCCATTTGCAAAATGTGCAAAGTACCTGTCAAATTTGTGCACTGTGTTCGGCGCACTCATAGAGATTTCAGAATTGCTATAATATTCTACTGAACGGGAAAAGCACACTTTCAGACAAGCGTGCTTCCAAATATCACGGTTCCATCATTTGGGACGGCGACAATATAAGTGAAGTTGGTCGGCTCACCAGTGCGCTAACCGACTGACTTACCGCAAAATTGCCAGGAAAGATGCCAGAACAGGCTGGCATTTATGAGAAATTGGCCCTTGGCCAGGGGCGCCATTAGCAATAAAAGGGGGGTGGGAATATCTGTCGCACAATCCGAATGGGGGTGGGTGGAAGGACGCGGGTTCTTCAGCTTCGGCCGCCAAAAAACATTCGAGCCGGCGCAGGGATGAGCGACCACGTCCAGCAGTATCGGCATATCGAAAAATGTCGAATTGATAGTTCAATGTATTGATTCAATAACGTTATTACGATACTCGTCAAGAAGCAACGCACGCCGATTTTTTTAAACCTTCCGTTCCATTTATATTAGGCAAAAAGAATGGCTGTTAAGAGCAATACGCTCACATTGATCATTGGGTTTATAGCATGCATAAACATACTTCATTTTCAAAGCGTTATATTGAGAGGCGTACACATAATTATAATTAGGAAAATACATTATTCCACAGCGTAGTGAAATGCAACCTGCATCCTAAATAAACCCGTAGAGGAGTGCTAAGAATTCATATTCAAAGATTAATGTTTCATCTGGTTTTCTTTAATGTCCCTCACGCCAACAAAACTGATATAAGTTAAATCCCAATAAGGCATTATTCAACATGCAAGTATATGAATGTTCATTGAAAATAATGAAAGATAGTAGACTGAAATGTAGACACAAAAGCATCGACATTGTCAATAAACAGGAAACTTCTAATTTGAAAATTATACGATGAAAATTATCGATACGGACAAATAAAAACCAATCGATCATCCCTAGATCCATCCATTTTTGTATTCTTTCATTTTACACGCGTGATCATAATTTACGTATTCTTGAGTTGTTAGCTGAAAAAAATGAATAAGTTTCCTGTAAAGTTCGCTGTGTAAGGTTCATCCGATGACGCTCCCGCAGGCTACGGAGCTGACCGGGTGGAAGGGGGGGGGGGGAAAGGAGGACTCCCCACTCGCTCGGCTATCCCCTTGGGACTGAGGTCACTTTCCGTCGGGGACGGGTTCGGAGTCACCCTCCTCTCCCGTCCACTCGAGAAAGTCCTCCACGCTTCTCATTCCTCCCTCGCCCGTTCCACTCGGATTCTCAACATTCGTATGTGTGCACGCACTCCACTTCCGCCGATATTATCGATGTCGGCGCGTTCCATCGTCCCAGTCGCGCGGGGAATCGACCTCCTGCCATGCCCGACCGAGATGGAGCTATAGGAGTCGAAAGAGTCCTTCACGACTCTCCGGGGGACCAGAGCGGCCGGGATAGAGAACTCTCGCGAGGAAAAACAGAATCGGGAGAAAGAGGCGCGGAGTTGGGAGGAGGGCCGGGGCTTTAGGCGGGGGTTTCAGTTGACGGCCGGAGACGAAACCGACGTGATTTTCCCGGAGACCCGCCGCTCCCACTGCGGGCAGTAAAACTAACTTCCGGTCAGTGAAGAAGGGTGTTCCTCTCACTCCGTCAGCGGTCAACTAGACGAGAAACCGGTTTGGAGAGAGACTTTCCTTCAATAAAAATTGAGTAATTTTCAATAAGTTTTAAATATCTCAGGACCCAGAAAGAATACCATACTAACTTCCAAATGCCAATGTGCACGTTGTGCCCAATTAATGCTTTTGGAAATTTGGCCACAAACAGCCTTCGTGAAAGTGAAAGGCATAGTGTTTCAACCTTACGATAAAGATTTTTTCGAGCCACAAAGAATAATATTTTTCGATGCTCACATACGTATGATAAATCGCTCAGATGCGGGGAAAACGTCCATTTAATTGGTAGTTTTTCGGAAACTAGGGGAATATTTGCCCGAGGGACTTATGCGAGGGACTTTTGCGTTATCTATGCTAAAGATAAATTTTCATGTAATTGATCAAAATTTACTATATCGACATAGATAAGTAAAATTCGAAATTTTTTATTATAACCAAAGTATAGTAATGCCATGATATTTTGATTCAATTAAATACTAATAAGCAATCAAGGGCATTTTTATATTTAGGGGATATCGCAATACTAATTTCTTATCCCATCTGCAGTGAATATTTCTTATTTCTTCTTCATTTTCTTCAATACCAAAAGCCTTTAATATATTAAAATAGATTTCAGATTTTCACCATCGTTGAAATATTTTTGAGAAAGTTTCCACACGCTACCTTGTCTGTAAGCTATTAAATGCAAGAAGAACTCCAGTTTGTCACTTATTCTATTTGACAAGTCTGCTGCAAACCGGTTTGCACACATGAAATCGAGAAGAGCGACCGAAAGGGACAAGAACTTGCAAAGGATTTTACATAAGATTTGCATGAAGGAAACATGCATTTTTCCTTTGGTGCAAAATCACCGAAAACAGATCTATACGTAGAGACATATGCTGGGGCATTCTTATCCCTTTCACTGTCGAATTTGCTTTGATTAACCCATCATTTTTTCCATTTCTATTTCATAACTGATATTAAGAAGCGTTAAGAAGAGCGTGTGTTGTAGCTGGAATCGAAAATTAAAAACTACAGTCCAATTGCAGAAATAAGGAAATAACACGTCTACATCTCTGGGAGGGAATCTACATATTTCATATATCGTGGAAGCCGGGACGGGAATAAATATCGAATGATGCTAGACAATTTTCTCCATAAACCAGTCAAGAGACAAGACGTACTTACATCTGAAGTGGTATAATAACATTTCATTCGTTACATAATCGGTCATCAACTGACAAAACTTCGTGTTGCCCTAACATCATTTTACGATAATTTAAATAGAAACTTCATATAAATCACAGGATGAACGCACGGAAATGGAAATATATTAGAGGCATTGGAAATGTATGGAGGGAGAGAAGTGGAGAGAATGAGGTGGGCAGAGGATGACAAAAGATGGAGTGTAACAGGGAAGGGAAGAGACGAAGCTGCTGGGGGAAATTCGCAGAAGTTCATGAGTGGATGGAAGAGACCCGATAGCCATCGGAATGCTGAAGGACGCGTTAGGAGGAAGAATGGGGGAACAGAATTTTGGACGGCGGAGACGGTAGACTTTACGAAGAACATAAAGAGGTACATTGCGTAGAATAGAACCCAAGTGCTATAGAAGTCCACAAAATCTTGTGTGCTAGTTTTCGTAGAACGCCCAATACTCACACATCAGTCGATAACCTATGACGATAGGTAATTTTTATATTAAAATATGATATATTTGGTTCAACGAAAATCGTTCCATCTTGTCCTTATTTCTAATCAACGCCAAGACGTGTGCTGTTAAATGTAACCAATAGATTTTCTCGCGCTGATATTAAGTGGGAAAATGTCAAAATAAGAGAATAAAACCGAAATTCGAAACATCTATGATGCTGAACTGGCAATTCGCTGTCGATGAATGTCATTTAGAGACCTAAGTATACACTACATCGAAAGCAATCGACACGACGAAAGTATACAACTATATGAAATGGATTGCCTGCTTTCCCTCCCTCGCATTCAAGAGAGGGGTGGGAGAGAGTAAGGGCCGGGTGAAGATGGAAAATGGAGGGGAAGTGGCGCGAGGGGAGAGGCACGTCCAATTGAGGAGGAAGAAAGGGAGGAAAGAGGGGGAGAGTGGAGAAGGGAGCGGGGAAGGAGTACCGATAACAGAAGTCAAACGCTAGGAGTTATGGGGGGGGGGGATGAGACCGAAGTGAAAAAGGAAACACTGGCAACAGGCGGGAAAATTATTGCAGTTACTTCGATTCGTTCTGAGGCTATATTTTACGAAACGGCCGGCCTTCGCTTTAGCCAAGCCTCTCACACACAACGGTGCTAAACATGTCACACCGAACAAATGCAGTTAAAGTTCAATTTTATGGATGGCGAAATATACAAAATTACTAATAACTTAACAAGGTGCATAATTCCTGGCAGAGGAAAATGCGACGCAAATTTAAATGGCGACACTACGTGGTCGTAAGCACGGTAGGGCATAATACGTACACGGATTAACCCAGGAAAAATTTATTTCAACCAATGGTGACGATAACGATCGCAAAGGACTGTTATAATATATACACTATATATATATATATATATATATATATATATATATATATATATATATATATATATATATATAATATATATATATATATGTTGTGTATATATAGAAGTAGTCTCACGGATGTGAATAATAATGTGTGTATATATATAAATACATACATACAAACATCATATATATGTGTGTGTGCGTGCGCGTGTGTGTATTGCGAGAGGCGATAATGCCTTTGAACAGCTTATGTTTACTTGATGAACTTTTACCATTGATTAATGGACGGAGTGATTTTCCATGCACATCGCAGGTAATGACATCGCGCATCAAATAAGTGAAAGTGTTTCACAATTAAATGCCTGATTGTGTTTTTATGTCTGGTTGATCTGATATTCCAACGGGTTGGCTGGATCGAAGTTCGAAAGCGCATAAATAAACATTCCTCGACATTTGCAGTCAAAAAAATACACAAATACTCGGATTATAATTTTAAGTTGAAAATGCTGGTGAAAGAATGAGTAATTGCGGATGGTAAATATTTCACAATAAGCGGCTTCATTTCAACATGGCCTGCAAAGTCATTAGCAAAAGACAAATTTGCGGGTGTTGTTCGTGTGCCAAAAGTATCCAATTAAAAAAAGATTATACCCATCACTGTGCACGAGATCCTCTCACCTTGTTTACTTCCGCCGATGTTAAGCACCTATGCAATCATATAACAGCGAATAACACTCATTAGAAAGCATAAGCGGCAGATGCAAAGCTTATTCACTTCAGTTTCCCCTTCCAGTGCGACGATAATGGAAATGATCGTTGTCGGATTGCCTACATTGAACAAAAGTTTACTACTCTTGTTTGACAAGTGCTCTAAGCGATCAATCATTGAAATTCTCGAGGTTGGATCGGCAAGTAAAAGTTTATCCGAAGTTACTCTCCCTCTTAAGGAAGTGGGCAATCATTTCCTTCCTGCAACGTTTAATTTATTACGACGTTGAATGCGCCCTCACGCGTCATTAAGCATAAGCTCCGTCCGAGGCTTTCACTGGGGAGGCACTATCGGGAGATTCGATTATTCCGACGCCGCATTCGAGAGACCACGGCCCCCGCGGGCAAATACGAAAGGTGAAATCGTCCAGCTGTCCAGGAGTTTATGGAGATCTTTTTGGAAAACAAAGACCAAATATGGCGTTTATTTATACATTCGCCAGTAGGTTACATCATTTCAGAACCTCAAGAAAGGAAAGATTCTAGAGTAAATAGCCTAGGTCATATTAAAATAATTTACATTATATTAGCAGTTTTTACAGCTGTGAGCTTAAAATTAAGACCGCTTTCGGTTGCACATGTAGTATCCATTCAAGCGATGAGGTTTCTATTCCCGATTAATGCTCAAATTTGACATTTAAAATAAGTATACACTCCCTACTCTGAATTGCCTACATGATGTACGGGAAACAAAGAATTTGGCGAACTATTTACAGATGTAGGGAAAGAGATTCCTTTGAATTCGAGAAGCTATATCGTGGTTATGGTCGAACTGACAACATAAGACCTTCGCTTAAAATCACCTCCTCTGAGGAATTTCCAAAACCAAAGATTAGATTAAGAGAAAGCAATCATCAAAGCAGTTTTTATCACGGAAAGAATTTCGTGCTAGTCGGAGTAAAAATTAATCCGCGAGAACAAAATGTTTAAACAACCGAATGAAGGAAAAAAACATCGCAATAACTTGCTCTGGTGAAGAAAAAAACCTATTTCGACATGCCTCGAGCCGATCGAAATCGATCGATCGAGTCGATCAACCATGCTGGCTATCGAATCACTCATCGTTGAGTACGCAAATCGATTCGCAATAAAGTGAACTGCAAGACTGCGCACGGGAAAACGGTCGAAGGTAATGAAAAAAAGCACGGCGGGATTCGTGATCCTGCGCAAAGGGAGAGCTCTAGAGTAAGAGCTCTTAAGATCGGAAACGAGAAATGGGGTCTTAAGGCCACGGGGGATAATATGCAAAGAGAAATCAAAAAAAGGTATCGAACGGGAAGTGTGACCAGGGGGAAGGTGAGTTCACTTTTTAATGACTGTTATCCCACCAGTTATTTATTGCTTGTGCCTTATAACCATTTCGTTACACAAATCACTTTCTTCGTTGCCTAATGCTCTCGTCCCCATCTCCCCAACCCCTGTTCCGTGGATAAAGGAGATGCGGCGGCCACCCTATCCTCCCCCCTTCCCCTAGCAGTCGAGGAGGGGGAGAGGGGGCGAGTAGAGGAGGATGGGCACTGCTACAAACACGCGTGGGAGGCACCCATCGAAATTGTGAAGCACTCTGAACGCATATACATACGTACCTAATGCGTACGATAAATATGCGAACTAGTGCAATCCGGCGGCCATGACGCGGACTATAGCCCCCCACACCAGCGGCGCTAGTTGCCTGAGACCCAAAGAGCCGTCTGTGCTTGCGGATCGTCGAGCTGTGCGTATGGTGCCAGTTATGTTAGTTTCTGTTGCTCTTGTTTTTATTGTTTGCCGAAAATGGAAATTAACGAAATCACGGAGCAACGCATCAACACCAAGTTTTTGGTGAAGTACGGTATAAATTATCAAAGGTTACTGGAACAGTGGAAAAGAAGATGGAATAAGGGCGTAGCAACGAATGGAGAGCACTTTGAGCGGGAAAAATCGATGTAGACTAAATTTTATAAAATTAAGTTTTCAAGGTCTCCGTTCGCGTATTTATTGGACAGATCTCGTGGATCTTGACGCACGTATTTTCCGTTTCCGCACTCGCGTTTATTAACTATTTCTCCACAGGGCAACTAGTAATGGCTATTTCTATAATTGCGTTGGTATTCCGATGAAATCAAGCCCCGACGCAGTGTATAAAATGTCAATTTTCATAATTTATACGAGGGCATAAGTGCTACTCGGTAGCAGAATCAGGATTCGGATGAGTGGTGTACGAGGCACATTCGATATAATTCACTTGATTATATTATAAATAAAGTACATTCCATATTATTCACAGCCACTTGCTTGTGATAAAATTCTATGATAAACTTAGTGGCGTACCTAGAGAATTAGAAAAACTAGGTTTGGAATCACTCAAGGAACGAAGGCTGCAGTGCAGATTAAATCTCTTGCATCAATTGAAAGCAAGCTTTGCGATGATGCCAAGAATGTACGAGGGCTGTCCAGAAAGTAACTTACGTTTTGAAATAAAATATGAACCTGGTGACAAGATAAAAGTTTTAATATATCAATTCAAAAGGCACATTCTTATACTATTTTTCTACATAGTCGCTTTTCAAATTGAAGCATTTATCATAAAGATATAAAAATTCCGTCTCTGAAGAAATCTGCCGCCTTGCATTTTAACCAATTGTTTTAACCACCAGCACACAATTCGGGGTCACTTTCAAATCGCTGTGTTGCAAGCCACGTCGAGCGAGAGATAAATAATCGTAAATCGGCAATTTACACAAATTTTTTCGTTGATTTTCACCTTTCAGTTCATCTGCCACAAGGCTACGTCGACCACAGCGGTCTTCGTCGTGAACATTGGTGCGAGCGGCCATTTTTAAACTGAATGCACCACTGCCTCACTCCACCTTCGCTCATCATTCCATCTCCGTACACTTCACAAAGTTGCCAATGAATTTCAATTGGCTTGTGGTTTTTTGCAAGTAAAAAACTAATCCCATATCGTAATTCACAACTCGCGAGATTTTCTATTGCAGCGCACATTTGAACAGTCCGAAGTGGGAAACGTAGAAGAACCAAAGTCGACACCTTACCAGAGCAGGATGCGTACGGAGTTAAAGGACGTTTAGACACCAATTTGTTGGCTCTAACCCTACCCAATTCCACGCTAGGCCGAAACGTAAGCTACTTTCTGGAGAAGACTAGTATTAACTTGCCAATCGGTCTATGGCGAGAGAGCCATGAAAATACGCCAACCTTATAGCCAACAGGTTTAAAGTATTATTTTCCCAACGAAAGAAGACGGAACAAAATATATGAAAACAAAAGCACCAGGGCAAGACATGCTTTTTGCCAAACAGAGCCTGGTGTGCGGTCATTACAATATCTGAGGCTCGTTTTATTGTTCTTCTTACCAGCAAATCGTCTCGCGTGCGTGCAGAAGTATTTTAAACCTATATATTGCAGTTAATGTAGGGTGTTAAAAAACGATGTCAACGAATTGAATTAATTACTAAATAATTAAATTAATACCTAACATTTAATTCCGATTATTAGAGTGGAATCACACCTGCCACAGACCCTTGCACTGGCTTGCACGGCACCATGTCTGTGAAGCTGAATCCAGTTATTTTAACGATTGAAAGAATTAAATTAAGTTAATCGGAAGAAGTTTAACTCTTCGAAAGAGTGTACTTGCAATACCATTCGCGGGGATGAGTTAAAAAATTGAAATAACTTCTCTTTTCATTAATACAAGAATATGTCCATCAATTCCTCGGAGGCGAAAAAGGAATCTGCTTTAATCCCATTATCGCGTTCGGTTAACCTAATTCCACAGTAATAATTACGATTTTCAATTTTAGATTGATGCGTGACGGATAGATCATCATTTACATGATCTTCACGTTAAAATAGACGTAAAAATACAGTTCAACTACCGCAGATATATCTTCGTCATTTATCCTTTCTTCCATTTTCAGTCTTTTTTTAATCACACTGACGCAATATTTATGGGAGTCATATATTTTAGCTGACTACATTTCATTCTTCATATATTCGCAAACAAGCCACGATTTTCTACGCACGCTAATCACGTATCGCACATTACTCTCGTGAACGGCTACTACAATTGAAGACGAAATTCACTCGACGACGTAACATCAACAACGCTCAAGATTCCAACCCGCGCTCTCGTGGTGGGCAAGCCACTTACAGCCGTGCTGTCAATTCAAATCTGGACCACTAGCATCAATTCGAGCGTGTCTTTTGCGCCTTCACTGCTTACCCTAATATCTGCGTAGCTGTGGAGGGGGCACAGCGTATATTAGACTAAAGAGGGGGGGGGCAAGGGTCAAGACACAGGGTACGCCCTAAATTCTAGATATGCGTACGGTGACATAATTCAGCCAAACTCCGTAAGACCCTTCCTAAAAAAATTGATTTATTCCTTTACTTATGTGTTTCTTAGACGCCCAGCGATTTCCGATCAGCCTTCAGGAATTCGAAGATGATGGAAGCGGGGCTGGCCCCTTCGCCACATGCACCCGCCCATTGCGACTTCGTGGCATCATATAAATGGCGCAATCAGTGCACCAAGGAATGCACGAGGAAGTTTCAGTCATGCAAATTAATTCTCTGAAGCTCCTTCGGTGGCGCTGCACACCGTAATGGACGTCTCCATATTCATTTACGCAACCAACGAACATCCACGAGGCGAAGGCATTTGTTTGTGTCAGCGGAGAATGTGAGCGGAAGTATTTGGGTACAGGTCCCTCGACGCGGGGGAAATCGGATTCCTCAATTTTCGGGAAATCGAGGAATCAGAAGTCATGGAGAATGATTTTTAAAACGTGAAATTTCTTTATTTCAATGTACATTTAGTGGACGACTGCTTTAAAATGTCTGAAGGGACATCTCTCGCAACTTTTTCGGCATAATAAACTACCTGCACACACACATGGTTGCCATTGAAACCTGGGCGCCCACAAAAGTCTGGGGGGGACACGACGAGATTTTTCAAAGGAAAATTTTTCTGAATTAATTTTTTCGCAATTTAAAACAAGTATTACCCCGTGAAACCATAAGAGTAACGTTGCCTTTTAGAGAATATGCTCTATATTCTGCATATAGAACCAATTTATTCATTGAAGGAAGCGTGAAATGTCCCGTCGGATTGAATATGTTCCTCTTTCAACATTACAGATGGGCGAATCAAACGAATGGAAACGCGACATATGGGAAGGAAGCACGCCCAGCGATGGCACATGCAATCACGGTTAATTTTGCGGCAAATGAAATAAAAGCGTGCAGTCACCGTTATCGCAAAAAGAATTATAGCTCACTTTTGTGATTTTCCCCGATGTTTCTAGGATTTCCAAGCTGGTGACCGGCCCTGGTTTCTGAATGCCCAATGCTAAGATCGGCAGGGAGCAAACACAGGCACTTTGAGCAGCGGATGGGTCTTAATGAATTGAAGTCAGGGGTGGTTCACGAAAGAGGGACGGCGCCACTGCCCAGGACCTCTCTTCCGATGCCAAAGGCGGCAATGCAAGTGGAAAATCCACCCCGCAAACTACGAGGTAGAGAGACGCTGGTTCTAGATGTTAAACGCTCGTAACTGGGGATTCGACTCGATTCAAATAAGAAAACATGTCGATTCACGTAAATTTTGGTGACGTCGCATGCGGAGGGAAAGGAATCGAAGTCGGAGATACGTAATCTGGGATAAGTTAACCTTAGGTGCTAATTTCGGCATGCGAAGATCAAGCTCCTGACATGGGCTTAACCGCTTTCCACTCTCCCAACGTTTTAGGACTCAAAAGAGTCCTATCGATTGATAGACTATTTCAACGGCCATTAAGGCCCATTATTGATAGCCGTCTCTCTCCGTCTTAGGAGAGGCTCCCACCGTCAAAAACATTTCCATATGATTTTTGGAGGATGAGCCTCTAAGAGACTCCCAGATCCGTCAGATGATTACTAATACGACCCTTAAGCGGGAAAATCTAGTCCCTAAGGGAAGAATGCGCAACAGAGAATAAATTTTCTAGTTTTTGAAGCATAAAACGGCGTGAAATATCTCGGGAGGTTAAGTATGCCCACTGATGATGGATAGTGCAAGGTGAAAGCTTACGCGACTCTTGGTAATTCTTTTTCACGGTGAACGATCTTCGACCCAGATAAGTTCATTCACAAAAAGGTAAATTGAATTCCCGGGATAATGTCAAACAAAGCTAGCACGTCGATGTGTCGAATGAACCACGGCGAAGGGAAACAACAAGATAAAAACACCGCGGACAAGTTTATGAGTGCTATCAAACACACACACACACACGCTCACACACCGAAAGGGCGCTTTGTGAAGGACGTCTGCCTGGAGTATAAAATTAATTGAGTCCCGTCGGGAGACGACTTGAGCCCTTTGGCTCGGAGTGAAAAACAGCAGAGTCAATCAATACAGACTTTGGCCCGAGGCCAAATGATGGAGAGGACCGTTAAGGACGTCCATTTGGACCCGGCACCCATAAAAGCCCGCCCTCGAATTCCCGAAAAATAAGGCGGGAATGGATCTAAGGGGAGGGAGGTGGCGGGGAGGAGGGGGGGAAGCATTAATTTGACACTTTCAAAACAGGGATACTTCTCCTCCCCCCACCCCTAATCAATTTCCACCCCTCCAACTCCCCCCAGCCCCAAACCTAACTTCCGCGGGGCGAGTAAAATCCTCCCAATCCAATGGAAAGCCATTCGGTAGATCCGATATCGTGCCACGGGGATCGCCGAAGACGAGAGATCGAGGAGGCGGCGGGAAAGAAAGTGAAAATGTGGTGAGGAGAGAGGGGTTGGGGAGGAAGCGAAATGGGAGTTCAAAAACGAACCAAGAGATAACGCGACGCGCGGGGAGGGCGCCTCCGATGAGGAACTTGCACTCTTTTTAAAAGCTATTTTTTACATATATGCGAAATGATAATTGATGATGGTCTTCCGGTTCAGGTATGTTTTGTATGGATCCATGGACCGCCACACTACTAAGCCTCACCTACAACTACACAACGCAGCATCTCCCTTTGCAATAAACTCCGCATTCCTCCTGTCTCACTTCATTCGGCTCAACATACCCAATTATTTTCCTCTCCTGCCCAACACTCCCCCTTCAATTAATCTCCAACATTCCTTCTCCAATCAAAATGCCCTGCATCCCCTTTTCATGGCTTTCTTCCAACAAATCCTCTCTCTTCCCCTACCGAGTGCCGAGTACTCCTTCGTTTATTTCCCCCTCCGTTATTCACCAAACCTAACTCTCAAAATTCCTCCGATACGAACGCCTCCTGCACTCTTGTCTCAAGTTCCCGTGCCATAAAAAAACTGGCTCCGTAACAACGCTTTCAATAAATCCTGACTCAAGGCCCTGAAACACACGGATGCGTGTTGAGGGGGAATGTTACTTCCACATGCCCCCAGGAGTGCTCCAGAAGGTCATTTTGTTAGTGGTCTACAAGCATGTGTGCATCAGTTTTCAGCCTACCCTCTTATTTAAAAAAAATGCCGAAAATAAATATGATAGAATACTTGCGGTGACGTTAAACCAATGAGAGAGCTTTTCAGAGGATGTGACTTTTGTCAATTTTTAAGGCAAACATATGTATTCCATTGGCCTGCGTACCTGTATGAATTCGTAAGAACGGTTGATATAAATAGAGAAACTAGTCAAGTACAAGGCACACATTTTACGTACGTTCCCCATTCGTATTCACACTCCGGAGGATGCGTCATCGACCGATCACAGCAACCCACCATTTCGTAGTCCATCCTTTCCGATTAAAAATCACACGCACCCGCTGTGGCCATTGGCGAGAACGGGAGGGGGGGGATGAAAATAATGAGGGTTGAGACGTGCTCCGAAAGGGACGACGCAAGAGAAGAATGCGCACAGTCGCTACTACTTGTTTCGTCGATATATCGAGCGTTTATGGCTCATTCTCGGAACCCTCAGGGAGCGAGTTTCCTGATTCGAGTCGCCAGATACGATCGAATTCGCCGAAGTCGAGAATCCGAGCACCATCAATGGATGCCCGCAACATTTGCGATTATTCAAAAGCTCAAGAGAGGACGCCCATGCTGAGCAACGCCGACTCCGCTCGAGTGCCTTATAGCGGCTGTAAATATCTGCTGATTTACAGATTACGCTGTACCAGGGTGTGTCACTATTTGCGTTTATTTCTAAATACGTGTTTCAACGAGGATTCCACCTCCACAAGAGTTAAGAAACGTCGCTCCTCTCAATTTATCATAACCAATTCCCCGCTTCTTATGTCCTTGTAACAATACCGTAGGCAAAACGAAGGGAGGGTGTCTGCTCTCGCAAACGTGATTTGACAAATGTTGGCCAGCGGTAAAAGGGCGAAGGTTGGAGTTGTTCCACCCCAAGGATAAATAAAATCTTTGTCTGTTTAGTGCGCACGTGCAATGCCTCCAACAGCACCAAGACGAGTGCTAGACTATCTCTGAGAAATGATTCCTCTTCCCACCGACTTTCCTCCAACAAACCTGATATGGCCCTTTAAACAATGACGTTTCCTTTGGAGACAGTTTGATACGCGCACATTTCGACCTTTTCCCATTTGATCTAATCTTTTTGGCCATCTTTAGGAATAAGATCATGTAGTTATTATATGTAGTCTTATTCGAGGGCATTTTTCCCATAGAAGCAAACCTTACGCAAACCCAATACCAACAAGAAATATCTCTCTTTTGTGCAATTTATATGAATCATTCTCTCCTCGAATAATTTTACAGAATGAAATGCTTTATTGGATTGTTTTGCGTTTTGAGTCGGACGAAGATTATAGGTTAACTACGAGTCTGAGTTGTTCAAAGGCGATGATTGATAATACTTCGCTAATTGCATTGGAAGAATATTTCCTGGGGAAAATTAAAGTGAGGACAGACAGCCCCATGTTTTGCATAAATAATGCCGATTTATTTTAGATGAAATAAGATTCCAACGATAATGGACTGTGGTCATTTCATATTTATGACTCCTTAGATACGTACTACTGACTAAAGTTGACTTGGCACAGTCAAGTACACGGATGTGTACCTTAAAACGCTCATATTTTTAAGGTATAGCCATGTTGAGAGTCTTGAGTTTGATATTCAGAAATTTATTTAACATAGAGGCTTAGGTTACTAAACTAATATTTTCCCAGCAATTCATCAAATTCAAAGCCGTGGGAAACTTCTGAGGTAGCCCGCACCAGACGGATTAAGTATAGACATTTAAAAAAAATTTATTTGGGTCGTAAGAGATTCCATATAGCCCAGAGTTGCAAGACTTAGCAATTAAGGACCTACTCATTAAATGTATATCATTTAAGTATAGACTATAGTAATGGAATTACTACCGGAATCCGAAGTTGTAAAACTCACAACGTCACAAGGACGGTCTTAATTACATCCCCATAGACGATAATAGTGGTTTCCACTCGGCCATAACATGAGTTTTTGAGTTTACACTATGCTATGCCAGATGTTAAATAGTAAATCATAGAGCCAAGTGATTTGTTACTTAGTGGAATTCTCTGGGGCTATTTCACGGCCTCAATCGAGCTATTATAACTTTTCTCTAGCATTCCGCTTCGGAGGCAATCTCCTCTCTCTCTACAGAAAATTAAATAGAAATCACGAAATTATATGTGTCAGAATGAGAGCGGGAGGGAGAAAGAGTGAGAAGGTGCCAAAGATACATTTGAGATTTACTTCCGGACTCGACGCCTGAAAAATAAACGCATGCCTTCCGACGCAATCTTACAAGACGCTCAACTTCCCATATTTTCTAACGTCATTTCTTGAGCTCGTTTGATTACCTTGCCTACCACAATTCCTTAACTCCTAAAAAATATATTGCAAAGCTTGCATTTCTAGAGAAGGCTTACAAAATTTGGAAGTCACTTCCTCGAAATACCAGACACAAATAGCGCTTTTTGTTCATGATATTCTTACTTCGGGAGAACGCAATGTTCAAGCGGACGCGATTTTTCTAGATTAAAAAAAGAAAGCCTTCGACAAAGTACCTCATAGTAAAATACTCACAAAGTTATAAGCATATGGCTTCGATAAAAATATCCTTGGCTGGATTAAAGACTTTTTAAATGGTAGGGTTCAAAGACTAGTCCTAGGTGGAGTTAGCTCAAATTGAGTAGAAGTTACTTCAGGTATTCCCCAGGGAAGTGCTTTCGGACCTCTTTTATTCCTCCTTTAAGTAAACGTCATTCACTCCATAGCCACTTGTAAGATACGTTTTTTTGCCGACGATATAGTGGTTTACCGTGATATCCGTGATCCTGGGGACACGGCAGCTGCATCAGATGACCTTAAAGCTATACCACGCTGGTGACACACTAAGCAATTACAATTAAACTTAAAAAAGTAGGTAGTGATGAATGCTTGGAACAAGAACAATTCCCTCCCGAACGCCCACTACATCGGGGATACCGAAATGGAATGTGTAGAGCCGATTACATACCTAGGCGTTACTCTCTCTCTCTTTAGCTCTCCTGGGTGATACACATACGGGGAATGTGTGGACAATCTAACACAAAATTAGGATTTATTAGAAGAGTACTGGGTAAATGTGATGAAAAGGTCAAAGAGAAATGTCATCTTTCGCTGGTTAGGCCTCATTTAGAATATGCTGTAAGTATATGGGATCCTCGCGAAGTTGGATTACTTTTCAAATTGGATCGTATGTAGGAGCTAGATTTGTAAAACGTTGTTATGATAAACTTAGTATCGTATCCAAAGTATTAGAGGAGGGAGGTTGGGAATCACTAACGGAGCGAAGGTTAAATTACAGATTAGATCTCTTGCATAAATTGGAAGGACGTCTCTTTAGCAGTGATTTGAAAATGTATTATTATCCCCAACTTACAACGGTAGGTGAGATGTCAATAAAATTAAAGAGATTGAGAGTAGAACAGATAGATTTAAGATGCCATTTTTTCCACGAAAGATATGGGATCAGAATAACATAGTCCAACTGCGGTAGGGTCATATCCGAGTAAATGTTGGTCTGGTGTGTATTCACCCCCTGCCACACACCCTAGCGGTGACTTACAGGGCGCTGAAACAACTAACTAAATAATGCATCAATTTAAAAGCAGCTATTTCCTCACGTATTAAAAGTGAGAAAAACACGAAGTATATTCATTTTACACTAGCTGAACTTGCCCAAAATATGTTCAGATATTAATTCAAACTTTTAATAAAAATTAATTAAAGCACGTGAAGGACATACTACATACAACAAAACTACGTTTAATATCCTAATTTCTATAGTAATTTAAGTACGTGCGCGAGAACATTCATATGGCAGTTCATATTCTTGTTTCCCATGCATTTTATCATTCACATATCTTTGAATCTCGTTAGATTTTTATAACAATTATAATATCAAATTTAACTGTATCAAATCTTTGTTCATTGGCTGTCCTTGGATTTAAAGTTTTATATTTTAATTAGACTTTCAATTTGGTTCACTTCAAATTAGTTCTTAAGGCATTTTGAAAACATTAAATTTTATATTTTAGACATAAGAATTAATCCGCAGGGTATTTAAAATAAAATAAACCATTTTTTCTATAATTCTACCGATGCCAACGGCCTTTTTCAGATTCTGCATGCAATAAAACAGGAGATACTCAACACTTGTTGTTTGCGATGTACCCACCACATAAAATGTCTTCCTACAATGGATCTTCACTCACGAGTCTGAAGACATGCGTTATTTCATAGCTGCGGAAATGAAGTCTCGGCAGAGGATAGTTAGACGTATTTTATCTTTCACGACTTGAGACTTAAGACCAGCTCAGTTAAAGCCAATCAGCGCCAATCATGTGCAGTTTTCTGGATTCCCAATATTCGCCAGACACAAGATTTGAAACTCGAGACCAACGACCTACTACTATTGTAGAACGGCCGTCAAACCCCAAAGATAGCAAATGTTGACGTTAGAAAGATGTTGATGTTCATTATTGTACAGGATTTCTAAATCAACATGAAATGAATCCGATGCTGGCATTATTGATAATATTGCTAAATGTAATTATTCCACTTACAAATATGGGTAATATTACAAAATTCGCAGAAATTGAAGTGGAAATACCACTTTGCTCAATAAATCCTTATCAATGCTTTCTTTCCATACACAGTTTAATACAAATTAAACGAAAATATTTATATGCGTACATTTGTGGGTTGCTGGGAGAGTTCAAAAGAGGAAGGTAAGGTGGATGCAGAAGGTGTAAGATGTCTTTTGATTGGCGATGGAATGTTGCAGACTGTGATAAAGGGGAGGACATTAAGCAAGTGAGGAAGGGTTAGGGAAAGTATACATAGGGATGTTGAACAGAATGAAAGGAAGACGCAAGTATGCTGAGTTGAAGACCAGTTTAATGAAGCGTGCCCACACTACACCAAACTGTTCTTCAGTTTTTTAGTTGGACGAAGTTAAGAAATGTAGCAATGATCAGTCTCTGTCCATTAAAAACCTACCTTAAACGGTGAACTGGTGGACTACCAGTCATAATAATAACACCAGTACTAGAAAGCCATTTTGGCTCATTTAAAAGAATGTGGCTGGTAATAAGTGATCTAATTTTTGTAAAGTTTAACGGTATTATCCATTATTCAAACAGTATACAGTTAATAAATATAAATTAAAACAAAGAGCAACTGGTACAAAACAATGGAGAAATGGATTAGCTACACTTTTCTAATAATTAGATTCGATTATTACGACGCGCATTTTGACTCGCCAGCCATCACCAGGCACAAGACCTAATGGTGACTCGTTATGCCGAAACGCGCGTCATTCTAAATCACTCAATACAACCGAAAGAAGGTACTTTGAAAAAAGATTTTGTCCCGTTTTGGGAACATCTCCCGTTCCCTTAGAGTCGCACAATAAAATTCTTACATACTGTAAATTACGTATGATTAAAAGTACTTCATCATCCAATCCAAAGCAAAATTCCGTAAAACCACGCGCACAGACGCAAGAGGTTGTAAGCAGAAATACTTTCGTCCAGCAGAAATGTAATGTAAGCAATGTGAGCAGAAATACACTCGGGATGATTATTCCATGGACAATCCATCCAATTTAATTGCATGACCTGTCAATTCTGTAAGCCGGAGGGATGGCAGCATCACGCCCACAATAAAAGTAACGGTCTCGTGTACTATTTCGGTAATGGGCGTTACACAGGAATACACATTTTGGACGCACAGTAAACCCAATCTGGTCTGGACCAAATTGAGGTTCCTAGCCAAGACATGCATGACAGCTGGCAAGGATATAACCATCAACTTATCCATTCAAGGGAGGTTCACTTCTGTTAAATATATACGATAACCAAGGGAAGGGAAAAAAATGAGGTTGTGATTTCAAGGCAAGATTTTAAGAGTACTTATGTCTTGACTACGATCAAGGATCTTCCTCCGTTCACATTCGCAATGGCTTCAACTGGAATCGATCAAAATATCATTGAATGGTACAGAAATGTGGCGATCAAAATAGCAATTTTAACTTACTGACCGAAATGACTCGGAGACTAAAGGGGTTGGTAAGCCTGTCTCCTCTCCCCTCGCTAAATCGAAGACAGGAAGACGTCCCACGCCAGACTTCCGGCTTCTCATCACGCAAAACCTCCTCACCCCTCCCCCTCCCCATACGTACGTCGAAGAAGGATTGGCACGTGCCCATTTGCACCTAGCGCATGCATAATCATCTCCTGAGCACACTCAAGAAAGTATCGGGCGATTCCGGTCGGAATCGTCTGGAAATCGACACTTTATACCCCTTGTTAATTTCGACACCATCATATGAGATAACACTTTCATCTAAAGGATCGATACACGAATCCAAGCTGCGATATCAAAGCCACGCAATAATATCGTTCACCGCCGAATTAAAACGCATCGATCAGGCTCAGTACTTAAAGAGGAGGGAATCTGGCAGCGTTCGTCAACGGATTCTTAAATCTTATACGCCCTTCCAGATGAGAATTCATGCGTAATTGTGGGGATGGTGCTATTACGCATCACCTCTGGCCATTAAAAGTCAAATTATACCCTAGGTAATCAAAAAAGGAGATGGCAATCCCAAACCTAAAGTATTAATTACCGAGGCTAATTGTGTAAAATGGTTACCCCTATATGGTCTAGAGAGAAGATTCTACATTTACCATCCGATACTATTTTCCAGATGACGTTTATTTGCAGGCACAAGGGTCTATACAAAAAAAAAGATGAGATTGGTCTTCCTACGCGAGAACAGTTTGACGGATCACAGTCAGAGAGGTGTCGCCTTCTATCGACATCTGTGAGAAGTAAAAAATAAACCGCCTTGCTCTGGCGGTTGGCTCTGCACAACAGCGATCCTTGTCTGAGCTTGCACACGCTTGCTACACAGATTCTTGTATTGGTGAGAATGTAGGTGTTAATGAAGCAGCACTCGATTTGTAGCGTAGAGACTAACGCTTGGTGCGCATGTTCCCTGCGAGCAGCAAGTTGGCGAGCTACCATTATTATAAGCAGCATCTACCGGCTTAGGGTTGCGGTTCGATGGAACCTGGCGCTACTCACCACTGTACTGCTAACCCACAACTTACTAAACACTGCGACTGGTAGGCGTAGGCCATTATTATGCAACGGCGGACAGCCTTCGGAACGCAATTCAAAGAAAAACAAAAGGAAGATCCTTTCATATTTCTCCCCACGCACTTGGAAGCATTGCGTTCATCGAGCGCACATATTTTTGATCTCGACTCGCATTCCGAAATCACCAAAAACATCTATGGGCATCAACGAGGTGACTTTGAGAACAATAGATCCCATGCAACACAGTTTTACCCGCGATGTGGTACGGCATTCCAAAACCTTAACTCTTCCTTCATTACTAACTGCATAGTTGGTCCATCGATTAAAACTTCCATCCACTCCCTATATTTGAGTCAAAGAGGCTTTTACCGTGGCAACTCAGGGAATTCCACTTTCCTCAAACGAAAATAGCATCCATCACAAAAACCTGAACTTCCTTGCGGCAAGACACCCAGCCGAAGAACAACGCCCTGGAGTCGATCGAAAATTAAGAATCTGAGAACGGCTAGGCAAACATGTTAAGCCAGTGCAGCCAGTTAATATATGACGCAGGATCCCACCCTCTGAAGCGAAACCTGCTCCCTGCCTTTCTAATACACCCACTCCCTCTCGAAAACTATGGCATAATAGCGAAAGAAAACCTTCAAATTAACTCTTAAGTGGTTGGGGAGGGGGAGAAAATTGCCCCGGCGTTAATTCGTAGAAGGCAAAGGACCGAGAGTGGGCAAAAGGAACATCATGCCCACCCATTACGCGTCCTTTCATACTTCACGCGGACGATTAAGCACGCTCCAAGATGGGAACGGGGGGGGGGAGAGGTGGGGGAGAGTTCGTTTCAAATGAAAAATCCCTCCCTCGCGAATGGAAACAAACAACAAAGCGAGCGATTTTGTGTTGGAGAATAAGACTTCCTCGAAGAAGACCATCTAGAGAGTCGGAAGAAACCTTCCAATTATACCTCCAAAAGACTCCGCTGAACGAAACGGACTGCCCTACCATTAATCCGGGGAAGGTATCAATCAAAAAAAACATGGAAAAGAAGAATCTTCTTTCTCGCAAGCGGCCCATTATGTCAAACGGACCATTAAACACGCCTCGTAAAAGGACAAGGCGGGGGTGGGGGAGGAGAATGATAGAACACGCCTGGGATGAAGGACCACCACCGCCACCACCACCTCCTTCCTCTCGGGAGAAGGAGGCTTCCTCGCGACTGGGAGTCCCAGGGTGCGTGCGACACAGCCGATCGACGCTCGGTAAGCTATGATTGTCTGAGTGTATTGAGTGTCCTAAGGCCTTACCTCGCCGAAGACAACCCGCCGCCCCTCCACCCACCCCTCACCGGAAGTAGGAGCCCTGATCGCGTGGGGGCGGGAGAGGTTGGAAACAATTGCCTGGGAGGAATATTATAGCGAGGAGGGGAGGCGCTGTAAACCGCATGGTGTGGGAGGGGCCCCCGGGGGAGGAAAGCCCTCCGTCGGACTAAATTCCAGGAGGAGGGCTACCGTTTGATTGTGGGGAAAGGGGGTGAAGGGGGATGGTTGGGGGTGGGAAAGGGTGGGTCAAAGAAACCCAAATGGAGTCTCAGGGAGGACTTTTGGCTGAGAAGGGAGCCTTCGCAGGAAGTGCGTTTCTCGGAAACGGTGGTAGTTGCTTGGCTAACTCACTCCGTGTAATTGAGAGGCCGCTTCGAAAAGATCAAACACGTCCTGGATGTTGGATCACTGGGTGTGCCATCGATATCTCCCCATTCATGTTTAAGTAAATTGCCAATTATCTGCGACCCCAAAGAGAAGTGAGCAGCCAAATCATCAGGAGAAATTTCATTTGTTCAACGCGTGGCGGTGGGAATTCCGAATGTAATGTATCTACATAATTTTTATACTCTTCATTTAATTGTAAGCTTATTTCACATTTATAATAAACATCATTTCTAACATGCGTTTTCGACTTTTACAATTATCGATTCAGCTCTCATAAATACGTACAAATAAAATGGGATAAACTTAAGTCATTGAAGAAAAATCTGGGTCTGCTTGCTCATCACCCAAGAAAGAATCGTACAGCACAGTGCACTTAAGGTACCAATAACATTTGATTTTTTCTATTTTTAATTTGCGCCATAGTGTTATTGCTATATTTTATGTGGATACCATTCAATAATATATAAAATTCAATTATTGATATCTTCCAACCAGGAGCGCTTCATAGCGAAGTAACAGAAACCCTTGGCTATAGAATCTGATAAATAAAAAAAAAATAGCAGCGAAAAAGACTAATAAATCGTCATCATGCACACCGACAGTCATATGTCTCAAGTTCATATCTCCAATGCATAAATAAAATATTTTAAACTTAAATGACTTGCAGATTTCGTCGAATAAACTGAGATTCAAAGAAACGACCCGGTAGAGACTGGGCTCAGGAAATTTCTACCTATTTTTTTTCATTTTTATTAGGTAATCTACCGGTTAAGGTAGGTTTTTGGATGGACAAAATTACTAATTCAACAATTTGTGACCCCCAGCAAAACACAACGTCCTACTCTACATCAGGTCCCTCTTCATCTCTGAGTACTTTTTTCCTCCCTTCATCCCGTCCAACATCCCTATCCTGTTCCTTCCCTTACCTCGTTTGCCCTACATTCTCCCCTCAATCATAGTCTTCAACATCCCGCTGCCGGTCAATACCCCCTTCATCCACTTTTCCTGCCTCCATAGGATTGCTCCCAACAAACCCCTCTCTTCGCCCACCATACCAAGGACTTCCTCGTTTGTTTTCTCCTCTGTCAATTTAACCTTCTCCATTCTTCTCCACACCCACATATCAAAAGCCTCCAGTCTACGTCTATCCTCCTGCTTCAATGACCACGTTTCCGCGCCGTACATAGCCACGCTCCATATCAACCTTTTTACGAGTCTTTTCTTAACATCCTTACTCAACGTCCCTGTCATCAACTCCCTCCTCATTTTCTACCAATTACAAACACATTTTTACTTTAATTGTTCCTCCACCTGTTGAAAAACACTTTGAATGTCGGAAGCACCGCGCCAAACGAGTATTCCAAAAACCAGAGGAAAGTATGGACTCCGTGCCCTACCAAATAAATTTAGAGGTGGATAATATCAGGAAACTGGATGTGAATTCCATGGGTGTTTGAATGTTCCAAGTATTAAATGAGCCAAAAAAGTACTTCATTCTGATCTCAACAAAAAAACGTATTTTTAAGAAGACTAAAAGCTATCGAAGTATAATGAAAGATAAGTATCTTAAAAAGATATATTTTAAATGGAGGTGAATACACAATATTGAAAAAAAAACAATTTTGCTGCAGAGCAACGAAAGGAATGGTGCCAAATGAGATTAATAATTATGCATGGCAATATTCTGCATCACCCAAGAAAAAGCAATTTCTCCATTTAAGAGAAGAGTTGTAGTCCCATCGTGCTATTAAGCCATATAACTAAAGGATAATAACATAATTGACCTTTCACGAGGAGGATTAACTTCAACAAACTTACGTGGAATGCCATTACGTCTCGCATGATAAACGACATCGGCATAATATCGCTTGCGATGATAATAAACAACTCCGCTCTGCTTCAAGTCCGTGTCAACCCTCGCACAACCTGCTGGCGGGACTCTGCGAAAACACGAGTTGCGAACGGATATCAATCCGCACAAGTATCCCATTTGGATGCAATGATATGCCGGAAAAATAATTCCAAGCCTCCGCGAATGCAGGTTTTTCCACTGACGAGAAACACGTTTAGCCTGGATAAATTCGCAAAACTCTTAGACTTGCTTCCTCCAGCGAAACCCAGGTGGATAAGTTTCTTTTGACATGCAGAGGCTATGACGAATGGAAATTTATGCGAAATAGTTAAACTCTCTCCCTTTGAATGCCTGCGCGTCTGGATTGCTTCCAAGGCAGTTCGCTTCGCCGACAATGAGTATCGCCTGCAATGGCAAGGGCGTCGCAGCCGGTGTGTGACTACATTACAACAGGGGTCGCCGTCTCTCTCTCTCTCTCTCTCTCTCTCCCCACAAGAACCCACTCCACTGCTATGAAGGATTATTAATCCCATTTCCCATCCGAAGGAACCAAAAAAGACGACTACACGACGTGATTAAGCTCCAAATGAATAACCATTAACCCATTGTACTGAGTAAACTGCAACTGCTAGGTCCACAATTAAAGTCTAAAGAGTGGTAGGGGGCGATAATATAGACTAGAACATAAAAATATATTATTGAGGATAATTAGCTGGGATAATGTTTTTGTGAGAGTCATCGAATAAAATAAAGCACACGGATGATTGACCAATACAACATACACATCGGAATAATTCGGTTGTATTCGGGCGAGATTGAGGCTGTGGCAATCCTTTCTTCCATCTAACCCTTCTAATGAGCTAATTAAGGACGGTTCCCATTCTCCAAAACATACCTTATGCGACACTGAAGCAGTTCTCTGGCTAAAGTACAAGGGTTATTCAACTCTCATGCTGAATTTAGACAAAATATTAACACCAACCGATTACATGAATACTTCACTAGTCCTTTATCAACATCCCCATCCGAAATTATAAGCGATTAATTATAAAGAACTAATACATTTTTTAATTGAATTTCATTGCATTGACAAAGGTTTTCAGGTTTTACAGGAAGAGGATGGCTAAGTTAATCGTTAAAATAGGTCGTCGCATTATGTAGCAGGTGGAACGGTTTACCTATCTAGGAAGTGTTTTGGACCAAAACGGTGAAATTAGTAGCCCTTACTTCTTATGCCCTATAAGAAGAACAATTGCGGTAAGCAGCTAGATTGGTGAAAAGTTGTTATGAACAAGGTATAGCTGCTTCACGACACTATTGGAAGAATTATGATGTGAGCCTCTAGTTGATCGCAGGCTTAAATACAGGTTAAATTTACTGCTTACCTTTGAGGCAGGTAACTTATCTGAGGATGTTAAGACATATTACAGATCCCCACTTAATTTGGTAGATCAGATCACCAATGTAAAATCAGTGAGATTTATTGTAGAACGGATAGATTTAAACAGAAGATAATTAGAATTGCTATTGTACATATTTGTCGATATCCTGCATGTGTCTCCCTGAATGCTATTCTTTTTACTTAATAGAACCACCTTTTTAATAGTTCTACATCATGATTTGAATATACGCATCCTCTAATTGAATATCATTGCATGAAAATATTTTCTTTCGTATGATTAATATTTATTGAGTGCATGATCAAACTAATATTATTTGTGTAGAGGTACCATGATTGGGATGGTGCATGCATGGCTGGTGACCTAACGGTCCCCGCCACACGCCCTTGTGGCGGCTTGCAGGGTATTGTGTATCCATGTAGATAAGCAAAGAAGCTTTCACCAGGAGTAGAGAATTGATGACAGAGACTTGGAGTAAGTATGTTTTGCAGAGGCTCGTTGAAACTTTGATGTGGATCGTGGTTTGGTACAGGCGCAGTGTCGGTCGTGTAGGGTCGCGTTTGTAGTGTCGGATGTCAAACTGTGTTTTGTTGGGAAAGGCAAGGAAAGATATGGATCGTAGCTCAGTGTATCCATTTAAAATCTACCTTAAACGACTGTCTAATAAAAAAAATAAAAATTGCCTCATTTTAAAGTGTATACATTTGTGTCGATATTAAATGAGTTTGTAATTTTCCACAGATTTTATTCCACTTGCACGACGCGTTTCACCGACTTGCGGAAACGCGTTGTACTGTAAAATAAAGTCTGTGGAAAATTAAAAATTCATTTAATATGAACATCAAACAATTCCACGAAGCAAAGCCTGAAAGTGTAAAGGATGCATCCTTTTGTTTTCCTCAAATAAAGGCTGGTAGATCCTTCAGATTTTCATAATTGGACAATTCTAATGTAAAAAAATCGCAAAATTTGATACGGTGTAAAATTATCTCGCAGTCGACGAACCACGATTATCCAGTATTTCTTGCAATAATCGTTGAGGGAGATTTATTTGCTTGAATTCATCAGAAAACTGTGTTCTCAGTTTTGAAATCATGGATAAGTTGATGAAGATAAAGCCCTGTTATTAATATGGTACGACATGGCAGGGATAAATTACGATGAGTATACAACAGCTGTGCTTAGGTTTTTCCCTACTACTATATTCCCGGAAATACGAAACGATTACGAAAGACAACCTTCAAGATTTCACTCGAGGATAGTATTAGCGGAACATCATCGAAATTCTGTTCCGATGCAAGTAAGATTCAGCTTTTCACCTTGAATATGAATTTCAGCATGTTTCCGTGCGGGCGTTCACATTTACCATTGTTTAACCATGATTAATCCAATAAATATTGTTAATGTAAACAACTGAACTCCTGTAAGTTATTTTTCCTAACTAGCATAATCAATTTCAATTTTAGACTCAGTCGGTCGGGTTGATACCTCCTACGTTGGATACAACTTAAAACAATGACTTTCGAGTTAGCTCAATTGGAACATAAAGCTCTAATACAATAACTTACGTAATAACTCGTTAATCTAGAGTAAGATGAAGGAGCTTAGATATATGGTCATGGCATGTAAAATACGTAAATGAAATTCATGCATCAATTGTTTGGGACAAAGTACCACGGAAGTCTCAAAGATGATTAGGCACTAAGAAATTCATTAATGATGAATTACGTGATGAAAATTATCAGCAGCACAAATTTTGGCTTAAAAACGGAACAGCCTCCGAATAAATCTTGATCTATTCATAAGGACTACCATTGGAATTAACTCAACTTTCACCTTCCGCTTCCTACTCCTTCTTTCACTGCAGAGGAAATCAATTCCACGCAGGAAATTATTAAGCACGTAGACAAGGCGAGAGTAAAACAACACTCAATGAGTTTTATGACTTTGGTGCCCATAATGCCGCTAGGACACGAGACCAAGTTTATGTCCAAATGGCCATTTACACGATGTTTTCAAAACACTATCCTTTTCAAGCCTAAGCACTTCATGGCAGGAAAGGAAAATAAAGTTAAAATGATCGCAGCACACGATTATGACATGAACGCTATATCCTATGATTACGAGTACATTATTAATTGAATTTAAAGCATGACATATTTTTAAATACAATATAGTATACTCAGTGAAAATTTGAAGTTTTAAATATCAAATGGATTGGAATATTTTTATTTTGCGTTGAATAATCAACTTGCACCACTGGTTTTAACTTATAGCGTTACTCATCACTCGTTGTTGATACGTTATATTCGTAGCATTAAAGTGAAATTTTCCTCGGGAAGGGTTAGGTGCGATATATTAGATATGAACATGCTAAGTCTGGTTAAAAATCGAAATGTAGTTCCAGCCACTCACAGTTTTCAGCGCGAAGGAGAAATCTCAAGGAACCATTTCATCCACTTACCTGAAAAATAAAAGAAAATAAATTACAAAACATGTAATCATTAGCATCGTTATAAAAAAGGAATAATTGCTTGATTTAAATTTATTTTAATTTAAAATAGATATTTCTATGGATAAGGGGAACAAATTTCGATATTTCGAGAGCATGGCATTAAATATCTATAATTAAAACGTCTGCATTAAAACAATATCGATTAACAACTAATTACTAAGTTTAATGATAAGGTAAAATGTATTCTTTACAGCATTACAATAGATGCTCGATGGAGATGGATCCAAAATGGAGATCTAACACGAATTCCGATGTTTTCTGCACCAGAAGTTTTTTGAAAACTAATAGGTGATGTGCAATTGACTCGTGCACAATTACATGGCGGACAGCCAACACATCACAGGGATTCTTTCGCCTCTTTCGGAGAATCCACCCAGGACCAGGAAATAACTTCCGTAATCAGAAATAATACCCGTGCCTATTCCAAGGGGAAAACAATTCCAGAGTTATATCTGTCTTCTGACCATTTTTTTGGGAAAAATAATTCAACAGTTCTATGAAACCAAATTGTTTTTCCAATCACCTCCACTTTGAATTTTGTCATTGTAAAGTCGACCGGGATTGAAATCGAGTTCTTGATTCACGAGTGATCCGGTGCCACATTTGAGAACATCGGTTGATGTGCCGCGGGTGAGTTGTTGTTAAAGCCCCCCTTATAACCCTTTCATAGTGACAAAAAGAAGAGATGAAGGTGGAGGTGAAGTTTGGTGGAGGAGGGATGTCGAGTTAAGCAGAGGGAGATACTATGGGAAGAGAAATTATAGGGGAAGGAGGTGGAGGAGAAGGTGGAGGATGTGGAGGATGTGGAGTAGAGGAGTTAGAAAAGGAGGAGACGGTGGAGGAAGAGGAGGGCGGGAAGGGGAACGAGGTGGTGGTGGAGGAGAAGGAAGTAGAGGCGGAGTAGGAGCAGAGGGCAGTGGTGGAGGCTTTTCGTGGAGCAGGACGCGGGGGCCTCTTGCGTCCGCCCTCGTCTATGCAGCTCACGCATCCCACCCCCAGAGCATGCCTGCCCCCCCCCCCGCCCCTTCCACTCTGTCGCCACGCCATTGGACGGCGAGAAGGGCTCCGCCGCTGATGAGGATACGTCAGGCGTCTTCCGCGCGGAGGTGAGGGGGTCGAGAGTAGATGGAGAGAAGGGGGGCGAGGGGGGGCGGAGTGAGGAGGGGGCAGGGGTGGGGTCCGCCGGGTGGAGGCGGGAGAAGGCTGCGGGGGTTTTGGGTGAGAGGAGCTTAAACAAGAGTGATGATGACTCGTGGGGCGGGGGGGGGGAGGTGGATTTTGACGCTTCAACACCTCAACTCCAATCCCCTTGGGTCGTGAAACAGCGCCTCGGAGTGGAGGGAGAATGGGGGGGGGGGGATCCCCGAGCGAAAGCGCTCGCCGGCCAACCCTGTGGAAGCGAACGATTTTTCCTCCAAACCGAAAGCTGACCTCCATTGAGCCCGGTGCACTTTTATTTATATTCAAATGCCTTCCCCCTTCACTCTCTTCGCATCGACGCGGAAGGAGAGGGGGCGGACCACCCTGGACGACAAAAAGAGGAACGAAGCGAGAAGTACAAAAAGTGGACCCGGATATATTTTAAGATCTCCCAAAGGGGAAACGCATTGTCAGGGATTGATACCAATAAGGAGAAATTAATTCGAGCGAGCGAGACCCACTAAAAAAAATGAGAGGACCTTGGATCGGTCGTGTACTACGCATAGGAACACCGAATCTCTTTAATGCCAAAGGTACGAACTGGTATGCGCCACTAACCTCGATAAAGCTTATCCCTTATTCCCTGTTTTATTTATAACATAAAGCGATACTTTTCCTTATTTGATAATTTATTTTAAAATCTAAATTCCACGTATTCAGCCAGCTCCTGTTTTGTCTTGCGGTCAGACTTCGGGTTTACAAATGGCTTTTTTTTTTGGAGAAACATTTATGTATTCAATCGATTTACGGGGTCGAACATTTGATATTTATGCGAGATGGAACTTGCTCGAAAACAGCTTTAAGAAACACCGATAACGTGGTCGATTTTACTATTGTTTAATGCTGAAATACATAACGGAATACAATTCGGAATATTTTCCACGCTGTAAATATCATCTGTATTCTGATACGTATCGATATAAAGGATGAGTGACCCAAGTACTTGTGGGCATGCACATCCACAAATCCATAAACGGTATTCACTTCACACTGTGATAAAACATCTGATGAGTCTCAATTGCACGTGAACATTGGTGTAATCAAGTGAAACTTTTACAAAAAAAAGTCAAACCGTGATAAACACTTACAGCTTCCTAAGATAATAAAATATAATTCAGATGCGGAGCTTTTGAGACATTTTCTAAATAAATATTTTTCTTGCGTAGTTTCGCGCGTCATATGATGCAATTCAAGCAAATTTCTGATCAAACAATCTTCCACCTGAAAAAAAATCATTATTTACCAGGTTTGATTTGACGTACAGCATCATCATATAGTGGTTCTCTAACGTGGACCTGGTCGGTAATGAATTTTTATCTTGTGGAAGAGGGCTATTATTTGGTAATTAATTTTGTTCTTCGTTAATTTAGTGGTATCTGAAATGGTCATTTAGGGGATGACTCCGTTAAAAGTTACTGTCGCGGCATCTCCCGCAGTTTCTTGGTATTACATTCGTTTAAAATTTGTGGTTTTTACAATATTCGCTTTATTTCAAATGCTTATAATATAATTGTATATTTTGTATACATTTATAAAAGTAATTATTTATTAAAACATTCATAAATTTAATTTAACTTATACAAATATTAAACTGTTCACCAATAAATACATTATAACCGATACTTTACGGAGATCAACAAATTTTTCGTACACTTATAACTATAACATAATTTATTGGAGATACATTTATCCTCAATAAAATATATTACGGTGGTAGATTTTTCCCGCAGCTATAACAATAAGCGGAGAGGATAAATCTATCAATCGAGCTCGTGGCTTTCGGTAAACAGAGATTTATCCAAAAGAGTAGATCACTGTTACTGAGGTACACAGATCGTAGGACTTGCGAACAGAGTCGTGCACGGCAAACAGACGTGCACTTCCAAGGGATCATTTGCCTTCGGAAGATCAGATGTTTCACCCGAGGGGTCACCACCATCCCCAAGGAGGACATCTTTATGCCTAAGACGATCCTCACTTCCTTGGGGAGTGGAGTCTTTTCTCCGAAGAGGAACTTCCCATGCATCGCCCTCTCCCCAGGGACCTCACGTGAAATAACAAGGCAAACAGGGGTTGGATCGGGACATGTCTCGAGAGCATTAGGCCCAGGCACGGCCTCGACCACGAGGGAAGTGCAGCGGGGAGAGAATGGGGGGGGGGGAGAGAGGGTGGAGGGAGGGTTAAGACATGGAGGTAGGCCTACGTGTTCCAAGCGAAGCGCATTAAGACCTGAATGATAATGAGGTTCCCGGGAAAGGGTTTTAACGCATCCGGCTAGGTGTGTGCGCCGGCGAGCTGCATGGCTAGAATAAACAAGGCTCGCTGCCATACCAACCAACGACCGACGGCGTAAACACCGACAATGACCGAACGGACTTCGACAATCGATTGCACCGTGTCGATCGAGCAGAACCGCGGATTATCCCCACCCGACGGCCGAGCGCTCCACACCGACAGGCAATGAAGAATAAAGGAGTCAGAGGGGGGGGGGGAGCGGCGGTCCCATATGGGATTGTGGAATACTCCACGGCGTCCCTCCCTTTCCATCATCTCCGGTGACCCTTGAATCGATCATCATCCCAAGATCGGAGCCTTCAAAAACTATAAACAAGCCAACACGAGTCATCGAATCGTCCTCGATCGATCAATCTCTTGATTTACACAGGCGAAAGGTTAAACCGTAATGAGCATTGGTCCCGAAGGGTGTTTTGGCGCCGTGATCTCGCCGACGGCGGACGCGGAGGGCGTTCTAGGCGGGCGGGAGAGAAGCGGAGGGCGGGTGAGGGATCGGAAACATCCATCACTGCAACACATATCCCCGTACCAATCAGGGCTTTTTTCACCTCACCCCCGAGGCCAAAAGACTACCCCGGACACTAATGAAACTAAACGGGTCGAGTCAGAAAAACGCTTTAGTCTTCGAAGATGAACGCGAGAGTATCGTTTTGATTCTTGAAAAATGGTCGCAGTGGGAAAAAAACTTCCCTCTTCCCTCGAGGTCTCCTTGCGGTCCCCGACGAAGTGGCCTCGCTTGCCGCAGGAAGGGTGGTGGGTAGGGTCCGTTAGAGCGGCCGAGGAAGGAAGGTCTTAAGAGAGCGGGGTATTGTGAGCAAACCTGTGGTATTAAACCATACGCGAGTCTCCCCTAAAAGCGTAGGGGATAGATGCAAGAGAAAGAATGGATTCAACATTATCACGGTCTCAAAATCCATCTCAATTGAATCGCAAATGGTTACATCTCAGTCATATAAATTGTAAAAATGGCAGCAGGAAGCTTGCGCCAATCGCCAAAAATGGCGATGAGTCATTTAAGATGAAAAATAAATGAGGCTTAAGGGAAATGCATATTCTCCTCAATCAATCTTGGCGAGTACATCAAGTTAAAATCGATTCACCATTATGAAGCGTAACAGTAGATTATTTCTAATGATACTGATTAACGATACATCGTATACTGATGAAATATAATTTATAAAATACAAAAATTAATAAAAAATCGAAACAAGGGCATAGAGTGGATCTTGACTCAAGGTTGCCAGAGAATATTTAAGTGTTTGGGATGGAAAGTGCTCATTACTGTACAGACAAAGCAATGCCAAATTATTTTTAAGAACATACTACCTTGATCAAAAATTTCCCGGAATTTATTCAGAAAATTAAAAATACAAGTTTATTCATCTAAATCTATATTGTCCCCTTCAAAGTAATCCCCATCGACTGCAACACACTTATGCCAGCGCTTGATCCAATCCTCGAAACATTTTTTATATTCGGTTTTCGGTATGTCCATCAGTGCTTCCTGCGATTTTTCCATTACTTCCTCTCGGCTGCTAAAACGCGTTCCCCGTAATGGTTTTTTAACTCGATTGAACAGAAAGAAGTCACAGGGAGCCAAATCAGGTGAATTCGGTGGCTGTTGGATGGTATTTGTTGCATTTTTCGTCAAAAAATTACGAATAATGATAGCACTGTGCGACGGTGCGTTATCATGGTGCAAAATCCACGAGTTTTCTGCCCACATTTCTGGTCTCTTTCGGCGAATTGCTTCACGCAAACGTCTCATAACGCCCAAATAATACTCTTTGTTTACTGTCTGGCCTTCTGGCAAAAATTCATGATGCACTACACCGTTGTAATCCATGAAAACCGTCAGCATTGCCTTCTTTTTTGACTGAAAACGACGTGGTTTTTTTGGTCTCGGCTCATTTGGTGAACGCCATTCACTTGCCTGATGTCTGGATTGCGTGTCGTACTCATAAACCCACGTCTCGTCTCCAGTAATGATCCTTTTGATGAATGTGGGATCGGATTCAGCCTCGCAAATCATGTCTTTTGCGACGTCAACACGGTCTCTTTTTTGCATGAAATTGAGGTCTTTCGGCACCAACTTTGCTGCTACACGACGGAAACCCAAATCATTAACCACAATGTCTTGGGCGGATCCATAGGCAATGTTCAAGTCCTCCGCTATTTCTCTGATGGTTAATTTGCGGTTATTGACCAACATTTCTTTTACTTTATCAATTTTTTCACCGACTTTCGATGTCGATGGTCTGCCACTGCGTTCATCATCTTCGATTGACTCACGACCACTTCTGAACCGCTCGTGCCACTGGTAAACGACCGTTTTTTTTAGAGAATCGTTGCCGAAACACTTTTCCAACATTTCCAACGTCCGTGCGCCACTAAATCCGTTTTTTACGCAAAATTTAATACAAGTTCGTTGTTGCAAATTTAAATCCATTTCTGAAATTGTAAAAAATCGCCAACACACACAGAGATAGATGTACTCTTGGCTACGTAACTTTTGCAAATGTCAAGTTATGACACTAAGATTTAAAGGGAATATCAACAACAGATGTACCAATTTAACAAAAAAAACAGAACTCAAATCGGAACGATGGGAGCGCCACACGGTGGTTATTCCGGGAACTTTTTGATCAAGGTAGTATGTCTAATGTTAGTCCTTAAGTGGGTACTTTGCTCTTTAGTAGCATATCGAGTCTATATGAAAATAGTTATTCTTGGAAGTTATAATATAAGTATACGTTTCGAATACGTGCCGTGGGTATTTGAGGAGAGTTTTTGGAAAGAATAGAATAGATGGGGCAAGGAAAGTTAAAAGTAGTCGTAAACCAATTTATATTGCACGCATTGATAATAGAAAAGAATTAATGAAATGTGATTTGCTAGTTTGGTAACCTTTAAGCCATTAATGAGGGTCGATTCATGGAACTGATAGAGGGGAGAGGGTAACATTAGTGGTTTGGTAGAGATGAAGTGGCAGGCAGAGAAAGTGTCATGGGTGACTTTGGGGGGAGAGACTCTCAAGACGGAGAATGTTAAAGAAGTCGCAGGAATAGAAGAGCTTAAATGAAACAATGCGTGGATGCGACGGAGACAAGAGGAGTGCAAAAGTAAAGGGCAGTACTAAATAAACTATAAAACGGTATTAAGCAATTACAACAATTTAAAATCAGACTATTCTTCTACCACCAAAAGCAACAACACGAACAGTATACATATATACAGTCATAAAATAATTCTTATTAATTAATGAGAATAAGATTTCATATTACGTCGTAAGCTTATACACATTAAATTCGATGTAATACATTAAAAGGGAATAGACGGCACGAAGGCAGGTAGTAGTTGCTAAGAAATCAAGAAGGAAATAATATAAGACGAACAAAAGGAAGTGCTCGCGATATGTAAAAGATAATAGGTGTCGGAAACTGTCCAACCACCTACCTTAATCGGCATAATACTTAGTACCAATAAATTTCATTGGAAATACTTGAGTTTCTATTTAAGAAACAAATATCATGTTAATAGTACCTTTAATAATAAAAAAAAATGAAAAGATCGGAACGTCGGTACTGAAAACTTTAAACGAGCCATTTATTTCACTTGTCTAAAACAGCAGGATGTAAAAATTTGTGCTTCCCCTCGATCGAAAAATAAATCATTACTAATTTCCATCTTCAGCAAACGAGACTATCCCACAATTCACCAAGCATATGGAACCAAATACGCTCGCCCGGGGTCTGAAAGGTGACCTGCCCGTTGAGCTGACGAACTGCCCTCCGTGCACTTCAGACTTCCTCCACATTGTCTTCTGAATCCAACCTGTGGCCAGTGGTCCTCATGAGACATGGAAGGAATGTGAAATCGGGATGGGAGAGGAACAGATTGGAGGCGCGCTGGGTGCACTGCATTCCCACGCCGAACGACTCGAGAAGGCAGAGGAATGTTTTTCGATGACGCTCACTTCTCATTGCTGATTTCTGTCCACCTCTCTCATGTTAATCTATTCCCGTCCCCGATTATCCACATCGATAGAGGTTTACGAGAATACAGCGTTACAGAATGACATCCTGTGACCGAGTATCCTTGACTGATGTTTCACTGCAGTTTGAAATGCTTTGAAACCCTAATTTTAAATATCTCTTTTCGTAAGTGGAATTATATACAAAAGGGTAAATACCCGGAAACTATTACGAAGAAGGGAGTCTACTTCAAAGAGCGAGTATTGTGAACAAACCTGTGGTTTTACACCATGCGCGAGTCTCCCCTATACGCGCAGGTGGTAGATTTCGCAAGATAGCATGGAAGCGCTCATTTCTTACTATTATCATGGGTTAAGGACATGGAAATGAGAGTCGACTTTAGTTTGCTTCGGAGCTTTCTCCCGAGTGTCTTCCTTAAGACAGTTGCGGAATGTTGATCATGGTAGGAAGCTATTTGTATAGGAAGGAATTTGAAGGTTTGAACATCATTACAAGTCGACTCTGTTGGTTCGGTCCGAAACACCAAAAATACCTTGCCTGCAAAGTCGATGAAATGGCCATTAGCGAAAATTAAATAAGTTTGGATTCTGATCAAAACGCATACTCGCACTATTTCAGCCGTATGATATCTTTTACCACATTCTTATGAAAGTATTTTTTAAATGACAAGACAGTGTACTTCATTTCAATCAACGTACTACACCGGCAACGAACTACACTGACAACATTTCTAAGGAAAGAACTAATGATGTAGTACATGTCTTTCATTTTATCCTATATACACATCATCTACTCAAATGAACGATTTCTCGGAATTTCAGCGATATCACCAGGAATTCGAATTGCGACCAAAGTAGCAAACAAATATGTATAAAGCTTTAGATTACAGTCAACGTAAGGGCACGAAGCCATAATCGGCCTTATGGCACATTGCTTTTCCCTGCCACATTATCTTACGTTCCACTCCAACATTGTTCTCTTAGCAAAGTGAAGAAATTAAGATCACTTTACAATACGTAAGGGTCAATAATTTTACCTGTTTGCCAACTTCAATACCAATAGCTGAAAGTCCAGCAATGGCGTCGTAATAGCAATGCAGATCGCACTCAGTGATATATAAGTGTATAATGAGGTCAGAAGTCGCGCGCCGCCCGCAATTACCCCAACCTCCAGATAACCGCGGCGAAAGCCTGTTAGCAGTACGTTCAAGACCGGGACTCTCTCCCATGTGTCTTTGACGGCGAGCACAAGGACGTTCGCCGACGGGAAGTACCCTTGTCAGCCGACGCACCTTCCGCGAGTGCAGCCGGCCAGGGGGGTGAGGGGACCGCTCTATGCGCAGCACGTGTAGGAGTCGGCCCCACGGTGGCTGCCGACGCCGCCCGCCCTCTGGAGGCGGCGAATGCGAGGGAGGGATTTCCGGGGATGTCTAAAAAGGGAAACTGGCCGCGCGTTCTATACCTTAAAGGGCTCTTGCGGGGAGATTCCGGCGACGTTTCGTGGGACGGACGCTTTGTTTCGATCGCATCCCTCGAAGACTACGTATAGAGCTGAGAAATAGCGCAGGGATGTAAACTGTAAATCGAAAAAGTGTCGCTATATCTGCGGATAATATCGCATGACATCGTGATATATCGCAAAACCGCGGGACATCGCGTGCCAAATGACAATACATACGTATCGCACAATGTCGTATGAATCACAATATCGAAGAGCGATACATCGGACTCCTGGCTACTCAATATCGCATTTCGATGTGACATGGATATGGCATATCGAAATCGCACAGCTCTGCCGAAGACGACAATTCGTCCCTGGAAGGCGAGTGAATCAATCCGGGGCGTGGGCAAATTGGGAGCGCTTGAATCATTTAATTCAGGAGAATGGATCGATTGGTCGCATACACTCAAGGACTGCTTGATACACTCTCAGAATACCTGAGAGAACACGAACACGGGAGATTTCCACAGATATGAGTTGCACGCAGGAAACTACGCGGCTATGTCAACTGCGTCCGAACGTACACCTGATTTATTTGTCGCCGTCTCTTTAAGGTGTGAGACCCGCAGTTGCGAACGGGAAAGATAACCAACCAGGAAATTAAGAAAGAACCTTGGCTACTCACAGAGTGACTGATTTCACCTATTCGTTTCTATAACAATAGCCCTAATAACAATAATAAGGAGCCAAATTTGATCTTTTACACTGGGTTACGAACGACAAAAAACGCAATCACAAACATCCGAGCCCTAAGTGGAGGAGGAAAAACCACTAATGCGGGAGTCGAACCCGCGACTACTGGGTCAGTAGGCGAATACGTTACTCCGTCTATAACAAGGGCTGCAATCGCTAATCTTTAGTCACCGTAAAGGTTGATTTGGTATGCGAGGGTAGAACTCTCCTATCACTAAGTCCTTTACGGCGTTATAAATTCACTCATCTGCGCAGAGGGGGAGGTTCCCTTTTTTTCCATGACGCCACCAGACTTCCCAAGAGGAATTGGGACTTGGGGGCACAAAAAAATCACTCAGATTGGATAAAGCATAGGATGCACTCGGAGGCATCATCACCCGGTATTCGGGCGATACGATAAGTTGCCCAGAGTCCTAACCACTTGACTACCGTACCCCATAACACAAAGAATAAGGGAAATCCATTAAGTAGCAAACACAATAGGCCGCGGTAACACCACGGAAATGATCAGTGAAAAATGGAGTCGGTTAAACCAGGGACGATCCGAAAAACAGCAGCTGAAATCTATAATCGTCCGACTCGAAAGTCGAGAGAGTTCAAATACATTACAAAACTGCGCGTTTTTGATTGTTATATTCACTCGTACAAAATTATGTACAATGACAGAAATATACATACATAAATGGCACCCAGCAAGCCACCGTTAGGGTGTGTGGCAGGAAGTGATTCCACACTAGACTACCTTTGACACAAAACACTTTTCCCACCTAGCGAGGTTGTGTAACGTTATTCCGATCCCTTATCGTTCGTGGGAAAAATGACGTCTTAAATCTATCGATTCCACACTTAATATCTCTAATTTTATTTACATGATCCCTCGCTGAAACACAGTCAGCTCGGTTATTTCTAAACTATCACTGTCCCTACTGTGGAGGTTGAATAAAATAAAATGCGGATGAAGTTGGCTAATGTCAAGAAAAAAAGTATCTCAGTTTTTTACGAACATTTTCACCGCCACTCATCCCAATTTTTTCCCTCGTATATGTCCTGTGGTTTTGTCCTTCCTATCCAAACTCATCTTCCTCGGCAATAATGATTCCATTTTCAAACACGACAATCATAAACCGACAGAACATTAATTAAGGCGACCACGTAAAACCTCAATTTTAACATAAAAGTATGAGATCGAATCGATTGAGGAAATTCAAACCGATTCCATACGTCCAATTTGAAGGGGTCCGATGGTATAAAATTAAACTTCAAGTAAATCGCACTTATATATTGATAAATTTGCAAATGGTGAACATTCTAGTTTTCCCACACGCTACGAGGGCGCGTTTCGCGAATCAGAAAATGGCTCAGAAAGAATCTTTTAACTAATAAAAACACGTAAGATGATATCGGAAATGAATAAAACATGAGCGGAAAGTGTTAAAAAGGCACACTTTCTTGTGAGTCATGCTATATATTCAGGAAATAGCGTAGACCAATTCATTGAAGTGATTTGCAATAGAGTTCAAGGGCGTCGTTAATGCCTGGTTCGAATCTCGGTTACGGCCAACACTTTATATGGAGACCTCACGGCTAACGCATACACCTACTCTCCATTTAGCCTTGATCAACACAACGCAGGGATAGTAACTCGGGGTGATCAACGAACGATATACCTTCTAACAACGTCGTAAATCCCACATGCGGTAAAACTTATAATAAAGCCTCCTGATACAATCGATGCCTCGCAATGTCCACAGCAAAGAACGTTTGTTATTTATAAAACGAATGACGAAAAAGATTCGAAAAACATTACGAGGAAGAAGAATTTTTGTCACCGGGGGGAGGGGGGAATCTTAAAAATGAAGCGAGTCGGATACTTGACTTTTACAACTCAATTTGTACTTGTGCCACCATCGACGATTTGGACACGACGATACCAATAATGCGATGGGTCCACTAATTGCTGCATTTTTTGTCAAATTCACTTTCACAAATTCACTGGAAGTTTATGTAAGAGCATAAAAAGACGAAAGGATTGATAAGATTCCATTAATGAAGTGGGCTCAATGAAATTTATACCACGAATGGGTGATATATGACGTAACCCTTGAAAAACAACACAGAAACAAATGAAAAAAAATCACGACGGTTGCCAGATGGTTGATGCTCGCGGAAAAACGTTTTCTCGGAAATTTTCTCGATTCTTCAAGAGGTTGCTGTAACGAAAAACGTTTCTGAAGACATTTCGAACGAGTCATCGACGGTGAATTCCACACAATTTCAGTTATTACGTACTTCATGGAGAAGGAAAAATTTCTAACAAGGAAGCAAAAAAAAAGTCACCATAAAAGGACAAAAAATATTTAAACTGATGGGAAAGAGCTTATTGAAAAAAATTGGAAATAATATCACCATTGCAATGTTTGGGTACACATAAGTTAAAAAGTTAATGGAAATTGCTTTTATAAAAGCCACCATTCATCTATAATAAGGGAATTAACGATTGGCTGATTTCATAGGTTATGCTGAAAATGAAAACAGGATTTTAACTCGAAAAAAAGGGATTTAGTAACTAAGTAAAAGATAACATTAACGTGAATGCAATTCCACTGGAAATACTTTTGCTCTTTTATGATAAATTTTTAAATCTTTCAACCGTTATTCGCGGAGAGAGTGAAATTAGAGAAAGAAGATAAAACGCCCTCATTAGATCTCTACAATATCCTTCCTTTTCGATCCTCACCATGTACAATTGTACTAAATTACAAGAGGCAGAAGGTGGGCCTTAATGAAAATCATTCGAAGAAAAACCATCACAATCAGGTAGGTGGAGAACCCACTTGGAGGCTAAGGAACCGTAAGATCACACTCTAGATCGTGCAAGTTTTTTCATGAAGCTTCTTGAAATGAGTTTCCATTGCTTTTACAGGTAGTCTACCGGCTAAGGAAGGCTTTGGAACAGTACAGTGACGAACCACTGCTACACTTCTATGCCATAACTAACACGACGCAACCTGAAAACTCACACTACAATAAACCCTTCTTCAATTCAATCGGATTTCCTTCCGCCTCCTTTCATCCTGACCTAGTATATGTGCATATTCTTTTCCTCTCCCAGCGTCACCTCCCTAATGCTATTCCCTCTACCACAATACTTAATATCACCAATCACCAATCCATCACCAATCAAAACCCCTTTTCTTGACTCCTTTGGATTAATTCCACCATTACATCCCCTGTTATGCATATTACTTCTTCCTTTGATTTCCAATCTGCACATGCCATTTTTCCGTCCTCATTCAAACCCACATCTCAAAAGCCTCGAATCTACGTCTATCCTCTTGCCCCTTACTAGACCAAGTTTCCGAGCCGTACTCCGCCCCCTATCACGTTTTTCAGTAATATTTTCCCAACGTCTTTACTCAAGGTCCTTATCATCAAATCCGACTTTTTTGTGAAAGCTTCTTCTATCAAACACATTCTTCCATTACGGTCCCTAGTAATCAACCGACCTTGGCCAAATTATAGATACGTGAACTGATGCATCTAGTCTAAGTTAATGCTCCCCAATTATAATGCTTAACTTAGCCTTCCTATTTCTCGAGTACGTCATTACAACCTTTCTTTGCATTAAACATCATCCCATACATGCTCGTATTTCTAATGCGCTCAGCCACGATCGCAATTCTTAGGCTGAATGGCTAACAAAAGCTTTAAAATCCGCAAATTTAACCGTCCTTCCATGTATCCCCACCCACATTCATTCTTACGGAATACGACACACAATGATCCTGTCGGAACACTACAACAATCTAATTACAGTCGCTGCTTTTACCAATTTTGATCGAGAAGAGTCCTTGGTGGGACATCGGATGGGGGATGAGGCATCAGCAGAGGGCGAAGCTGAAGGCACCCTTCTCCCCTTGACATTGGCGACCATAGGTGGTAGTGCCGTAGATTCCCGCGCGGGCCCCGCAAAGGATAACGTCAGTTGACGCTCGAGTGCGAAGCCAATGACACAAACATTCGCACTAAGTGCCGCATCCGGCTTCGTGCTCTCTCGAGTGCTCCGCCTGAGTTCGCCCGTCCGCCGCGACGGGTGACGTCCGACCGACAGGGACGCCGCCGGGGACCACGACACCGCGATTCCCGCCCTCTCGACCTGAACCGGTGCCGCGATCAAACACCGTCTGTTTAGTCGATCGAGAGTCGATGGTGGGAATCGCGGGCATAATGAATGCATGCATGCGTCGAAAGATACCTACAGGTATTCATAATGCACACATTGCCATTAGAAATGCGTACTGATGAATTTCATTGGAATACTTATAGCATTTATTAGTCATCACTATCAATATTAACTTTCCCTTCTGCCACTTCCTTGCAAGCATTCCTTAGAGGCTAGTTTCCTGATAACTTAAAACTGAGTTACCTGAATTAGTTCTGATACTCGGCATAGCTGCCATATCTACCAAAAGACAACAGGTGATAAAAGAAATGAAAACAATTTGCGCACATTCATCCTCCCTGAGATTATTTACAATTACATTGACGCCGTTTCCAGATACACGACCTTGCGACGACTTCCGGATTATTCTAAAGACGCCGATGAAAAACGCATCAATTTTACTTCGTTACACGTTAGCCATGAGGAAAAACTGGTAACACGTGGACTTTGTATGCATTAGAAAACAGACAAAAAAGAAAGAGAACTTAATATCAGAGTAAACTTTAGAGTAAATTAAAGATATACTCGTAATGAACGAGAAAGGAAAATAGGGAAAAGACGAGATTGATGATATATGATTAAATAAGGAATTGGTTTCTCAAGGAATTCGAAACAAATTCATTTTCTGCTTAATTTCTTTTTAAAGGAAGATGACTAAAATTGGGAGTTCATCGGACTTCCTCCAAGCACGTACATACGAGAATCGTAGTTAGCATGTCTTCGAAAGCGAAACACCTCAGCGATATCTCCGTCTCAGTATTTTAACCGGGGAATCGCTCAGGAGACGGGATATCAAGCATTCGATGCAAAGAAAGGAATAATTGCTCTGTTGTCAAGCGAAAATTATTCAAAGAAATACTCGTTTTGAAGGCAAACTTAAAATATCGACAGCAATTCCGTAAAAAACATTGAATAAGTGAGGGTCAACTCCCGATCACAACACATTATGAATATGGATACGCGTTCGAAAGACACAAATGTTGGAATAAAGAGGGAAGAGAGACCTGTCATATGATGGAAAGAAACATTAGTCCCACCACACTCACAATAACCTATGAAGGTCTCCTCAATTCATTTCCGGCCGATGTCCCATGCTCCTTGGCAATTAGGACGACCAAGTCGGACACTGGGAAAAATTCGAGATGGTTTCGTTCGGGTATAGGCGATTAGGCATTTCGGCAATAGGTGATGTAGAAAGGACTCTTCCTACATTAGTGCTCACATGATTAGGGGGGATTCTCCTCGCACGGCCATCCGCCCACACCGCACCAATTCCCTGTCGGGACGCGCGAGGTTAGACGTGGACGGACACAGAGCAAGCGGTAGCCGGTTTCCGCCCGGAGTCGCCCACGGCCCTCAGGACGTAGGCCGTCGGCCAGTCCCGGCCCAGCCGTCGGCTCCTCCTTCCACGACCAATAAATCCGTCCATCAGTATCTATCCCTCCCCGCCACCCCCCTCCACTCTTCACCACCCCACCCGCATTTGCATTTACGATCCCAAATGGCCCACCGACTCCACCCCTCTCCTTTAACCCGTCTTGTGGGCACCGCCAGAGCACGGCGATAACGAACCTATGGTCTTATGGAACAATATACAATGCTGATGCGAATGAATTAGCCGTGGCTCTATGAATTAAGTCGATGGAGTCACCCTGAATCTTTTGGCGATGAAGGGATACAAAAATATGAAGGGAAAATCACGTAGAAGTTTCACAAACGGTGGTACTCTCATCACCAACCACGGCGGCTGGAGCAGAACGCTCTCGCAACCGGACTAATTCCAGCATGTCGTCTTCGATTGAGAATAAAAGGATAATCAATTTCGTAGAGTTATTCCGATTCGTCTACTCGTCGTGGCAAACATTGGTCAGACATAGGCATTTCAGGATTTTATCAATTGGGATATTAACATTAATTTCGTGACTGTTCACTTAAGAATTGGCCCATAACAAACGCAAATGACTTGTAACGCCCCTCACCAACTATAAGTTACTTTCTATACATAACTTTCGAGTAGTATCCACACGATCTCTGGCCTTATTGCGTTCAATTATATATTTTCTGAGTAAACCATTCGTGAATTTAAACATTGACTGTTGATTTTTTATTTAAATATTCACAAGGAACCTTGTATTCAAATTAATTAAAATCATCATTGGTAATGTGCCTATTTAAGGTAGGTTTTGAATTATCCATAACAACTATTATGTAAATACCGTATATTATTTTCTTCTTCAGTTCTTCACACGTCCTACCTTTTCTAACTCCGTCCAAGAAACCTATCCACCTTCCCCTATCCAGCTTAACTAACATTCATCCTCCCATTATGACCTTAAACATTTAATCTACAACTCGATATTTTCCACACCCTCTTCTTCTTTGGATTTGACCCAGCAACGTCCTTTCATCCTCCCATCATCATTTGAAACATCGCCATTGGTGCTCCTGATCTCCAATTTTCATGGATGAAGTAATGATACAATCTCTTCTTTTTAAGAAATAATATCGGTAATACAGTGGTCATTCAAATTAATTGAAGGATTAGGCAGGATGCGTCCATGTCCAAGAGAAAAGATCCCATCATCTCAGTCATGAGTTAAAAATCAAATAAACCGTACGATAGCACGATGATTAAGTTGCCTACACTTCGGCCACGACGACAAAGACTCCGACTCTCTCTCTCTCACAAGAAAACTCTTCAAAGCGCTCCACTCGATCACACTGACTAATAGAAGGTGTATCCGAGGGACCCCGCGAGGCCTTCAAACAATTTATACAAGAGGAATTCAAGTTGAGCGCTTAATGCACAACAGCTGCTGGTTGCGAAGCAGAGCTCTCTCGTAACGATTCCAATTTGCGAGCCTCGCAGTCGTAATGACGAAACGGTCATTTCGATCCAGTGGACAACTTCTTACTGCTCGAGAGACGAGTGGAAGAGATTAACTCCCGAAATAGTGAACGTGCTCTGATTGCGAACAACTCAACCCAGCCTTAACGAGGCACGTACGGCGGCAAGGGTACGAGAACCTATTTCTCTGGCGAGCATTAACCCAGCCACGGGTATCCAACCTTACATTGCGTTAATAATAGCTGCTGAACGGCAGTCCGAAAGGTTGCAATGCCGATTTTCATTCGCATTTGCCTGGATGAAGACAACTATGAGCTTTCAATAATAAAATAACGTCTTCATTCCATTTCCAACAAGTAAGCTTCCGGAAGACACGGACACATAAAATATATTGAGTTTCGCCTTTTATGAATACCTGTTAGAGCGTACATCACTGATGACCCGGTGAATCTTAATAGATTTTTAGAAGCGTATTTTTAATTCGTGGCACAAAATTTCGTCAGTGACGTATAAATCGATACCTAAATATTTATTATTTCGTTTTATATTTTGGCAGCAAATTTTTTAAAGTAATCTATAACCTGGAAATTACAGCAATTTATCACCAATATTAGCCATATTTACACATTGCTTATTAGTTGTAGTCTATCGACTTAGGGTAAGTTGTTGATGGACCCTTTGATTACACAAAACTGTACTCCTAAGTCCTAACTAACACGACACGAAATACCCTTTAACCCCATACTAAATCTGGAATAACTCATTCTTTAGCTTTGTATACTTTCAACCGCAATTAATACCATTCCAAATACCAAGTATTTTCCTTCCTCTATACCGATTTTTTACCAATCCATCCACTATTTACCGTGTGCATCATTCCATTGACTCATCGACCTGTCATGCCTTTTCCGATTTTATCCTAAAAACCATCTCTCTTCTCCTAAAATGAACAGATCTTCATTGCTTGTTTTTCTTTCTTTCCTTTCTATTCTTCACCAGACCCTCAAAGGCTGCTGATCTACGCTTTTCGTCCTGCCTCAATGGCCAAGTTTCCGAGCCATACAAAAATACCCTCCAAATTCAAGTTCAACCTCCGCATCTTTTTTATCGTTTCTTTACAGTTTCAAATTCATCTTTTAATGGCTCCACCACTGTGCCCACCCTCTTTTAAAACACTTCCCAAATAGATGAACTGTATCACCAGTTCTAGTTTATGTCCTCAAACTTTAATGCTCATCTTAAGCTAACTTTTTTAAAGAATCTCTTAAACTTCCTTTTATTATGATGAATTCTCATCACATACCTACTATATATCACTATTCCTGCAGTCCGCATAATGATTGCAATTCTTTGGCTAAATAATGATTGATCATCCGCAAATATAATAGTTTTGAAGAGTTTCCCATCTACTTTCACTTCAACCCCCGCCCTTTCCATGCAAGCCTTATCATTCCATCCGCATATGTATTGCAAATAAAAGGTGATAACGGGCATCTCGGTCTCACTCCCCTACGTAGCCCTGCCCATCCCATCTCTCCATTAGGAACCCGCACCTGTGCAGTCCGAGACAGGCTCCAAATAAACCGTCTATTCCTATCTTCTACAAAATGTTCATCCGTAGTGCCCAGTTTACTCTGCCGAACACTTTCTCAAAAATCCAAGAAACATGCCAATATACCCTAGTTGCACTCTATGTGTTTTTCCATGAACGACCTCATTTCTGCTATAGGATCACGCGAACCCAACCTCTTTATGAAACCAAAGTGATCTTCTCCTAAGTACTCATCTGTTCTCTTTTCCATCCTCTTGTAAATGATCCTGAGTAATATCTTTGTTGCGTTTGAAATCAAAAATGCCTATGAAGAACTAGAGCCCTCATGTACCGCTGCTTTTCTCTTTTTTTGGGATGGGTGTCAATACTGATTTAGCAAAGTGTTCGTGCTGAATTCCTCTCTCATTTTGGTACGCGTGAAACCGCAAAAACTTTTCCTTCGCAAGTCTTCATAAATCCTTGATAAGTTCTTCATGGATGTTAATATATTCCCACAACCGTCGATTTCATGTAATTTAATGCATTTTCTATCACGCAGCCAACTATTTCTGGTCCTTAACTATCGCTATGGATATCAATTTCTCCTTCCATATCCAAGCTACCTGGTCTATTATCTTAATCATTTTGTCCCTTTATACATTGTTTCCCATCTTTTCAGCATCTTTTCTTCTTCTATTGATATTTTCCTCATCGCATCTCTAATAGTGCAAACGGAATTTCCTTTCTTACATCCTTACAATTCCTTGACCATTCTATACAGCGCGCTGTCCCTGCAAACACTCAATATCCTAGTACAGCTCTTCCCACCACGTTTCTTTTCCCTATTAGTTTCTCTCCTCAGTTTATTGTCAGAATTTTTTACCATACACACCATAATTGCAACAATAATAATACAAAGAAAGGTTGCGCAAAATCTTCATATCCATGCAAACATTTATTTAACATAAAATAATTCAATCCTACAAATATCAGCGTTAACCCGTGAGATATATACACGAATGGAGATACGAGTAGTTCACCCACCGGTTTTTTAAAGTGGTGAGCCCAATCAGTCTCCTGGGACCAATTACTCCTGATGCACACCACAATGAGAGAGGGATAACGCAACTGAAGAATCCAACGCCCGGGTCACAAACAACGAGGAAATGTCGACAACCTTTTCCAAGGTAACCTTTCGTAAGAAATACCTTTCCTATACATCGCCATCCAAGTGAAACAATTTCGAGCATCCTTCTTTTTTACTCCAACGGCGGAGGAATTAACAATGCGTCCTGTTAATTGGAATCGGATCCTCAAAAGGGGAAATCGGCGAGAAAGGGCTTGAATATTCATCGCTTGCCCTTCACAGAGCCTTTTGAGTTCTCGCCGAAAGATGTTCCACGTCCAACGTGAGATAAGAGGGGAGAGGTCGGGTAATGGGCGTATGCCCTGCTAACTCCCCCCCCCCAACCCACCCCCGGTCCCCTCGCCCCGACTCCCTAATTCTCCTACCTTCTTCAAAGGAACTCTCGCGAAAGATTACCGGGCCGTGCGAGAAACCACCCTCCTCCCCTCCCTTCAACCCCCAACTCCCTACCAACCCGCTCCCTACATCCCCGTCTTACGGGACGCCGTATCAGCTGACGGACAAAGAGCTCCTTTGGAAGGGAAAGCACATACATCGGACGAATCTCTCTCTTTTCATCTCCCCTCTTTCGTCGGCCCCTTCCACTTTCCCGAAGATATTTCGCCCACCGCTCCCGCGGGCTCCCTTTTTCGCGACCGAAAATGCCGATCTAGGGATTCTCGGTCGCGGAATTGGGAGTCGTTTTCAATCGTCCGTCAATCTTCTCGATTCTTTCCACTACTCCTGCCCAAATTGATGGATGGTCCCGTACTTACGCAAATGCAATGCGAGAGATCACAGAGGCATCGCAAGTTTCTCTTGGCTCAGGAAACCTCCGCGGAGATTCGTTCACCTCGACGACGCGAAACGACGGAAATGGTAAACAAAACAGTTTAAGGTTTAACTTTGTGGAATTCCTTCATGATGAGGGTGAAAAAGAAACTTTACACTTGCACAATAAAGATTTGATATTTCATTTTATTTTAATATTTGACGTGAAATATTAAATCTTTATTGTGGGAGTGTACAATTTCTTTTATACCCACATGACGGAAATGGTGTTCGGAAAACATGAAAGAATAAAACAGTTCTTTTTCCACTCAGTAACTTGGAAAATTCAAAGGTAAAGGAAATCCCAAAAACTGAATTGAAAAATGCAAGTGATATAAAATTTAGAATTATAAGGCTCACTTGATATAAAACAAGACGTCAATTAGTAGACGACGAAGTTTAGTCTTCCCTAATTGACGCCTAAGTAGAACTAGTAGCAAAAATACCAATTCCGAGCAATTTCATCAACCGCCGAACTCAAAATTTTCATTTTGAACTTAAAATTAAACCACTTAGCTTTTCCACATAAAAAACTTTTATTTACTTTTTATGTGGAAAAGCCAAGTGGTTTAATTTCAAGTTCAATTTGAAGAATTTCCACCAAGTGACGCCAGAAACTGTTTTATTTATCTAAATTTTCAGTTTAAAATATACCATTTTTTACTATGTTTAAACTGAATCGAGATACACCGAATGGCGCTGGTCTCTAGTTCGCTAGCTATTCAAGACGAGAGTCGCATGCCTGTCGAGGTTACTTGTGCTTTGGGGGGCAATGTGTAAATAAAGGTAGGATTTCAAGATAGTGAAGAAACTCAGCATCAGAGTTAGTAAACCTACGGCCAAAGAAAAGAACAAAGGAGTCCTCAGTCTATCGTCATATGAGCCCTACTGTGCCTTACACTCGAAGCGTTCCAAGCACGGCATCAAAGCGGTGACCACGGAGGGACCAAAATTCACAGTCAGCGCCAGGTGTGAATCTCGTGTTTGGAGTCGGTGGCCGACACTACACCCACCGCTCCAGTCTTTCAACTGAGTGTATTACGCATACTGACAAATAAGTAATTGAATTTGAAGGAAAAATGTTTTGATTTTTATAAAATTATTTTTCCACCCTGCAAGCCACCGCTAGGGTATGTGGCAGGGGGTAAATACAAAGTTTATCATAACAACTTTTTACCAATCTAGCTCCTCTACGTTGCACGCGATCCAATTCGGCAATCAATCCAACTTCGTAAGGATCCCATATACTAGCAGCATATTCTAAATGAGGCCTAACCAACGACAGATAACATTTCTCTCTTTGACCTTTTCATCGCATTTACCAAGTACTCTTCTAAAAAATCCTAATTTTTTATTAGCTTGTCCACATATTCCTCGTAAATGTTTCACCCAGGAGAGGTCGTGAGTGAGGGTAACGCCTATGTATTTAATCGAGCCAACACTTCCATTTCGGTGTTCCCGCCCGTACTGGGTAAATGTTATGAAAAGGTAAAAGAGAAATGTTTCCTTTTACTGGTGGGGCCTCATTTAAAATATGTTGCTAGTACATGAGACCCTGACGAAGTTGGATTGATTGAAACCAAAGAGAAGACAAGAAACACGAAGGTTGGTTTTGATGGGCGACGTGGAGCTCGCTTCGGACTATAGCAATTCCTAAGGCACCCGTGTGGGTGTGTAATTCACACATTCAGAATAAGTGGTTTAATTGTTTCCCTGTGTCAAAATTCTGTTTCCCACAAATTTAATAAATCCAAAAAAATTACACCGAATAGATTATAGATGTGGTTGCTCAAAGGCTTAACTCGCGATTCGATTCTAGGACCTTCATTGAGTACCACGCCCGACCCACTCGGCTATCATGCCGCCCGCTATGATATACTAATGCAATAATGAATTTATATTATTGTTATGAAATTTTAAACATCTCTTTATGTCGAAGCACCAACAATAACCCTAGTACCTATATCCCAAACTATCTTTACACATTATTATTTCCTAATTACTGTAACAGTGTTATCACTAGACCAAGCATTGGACAAAATACTATCGGCATCTAGATACATTAAAACCCAAGTCGTTCATTCGGTTGAATTCCACTAGGCTTCAGATCCAAGTATGCTCAAGTAGGCAATAATTAGGCAATTAATAGGCAATATTTGAGTGAAACAGGACAATATGAGCAGGTTCGCCATTATTAGTAATTATCGATCGTTCTCTGTTAATTCACCAGCCATTGTACCTGACTTAGTAAAGAAATTTGAACGAAAAAAATATTTTAACTTAATAATAAGCTCGCAGGATGGCACCACAGCTCAGGTCATACATCACGTCAAAGGGTTCGAATGCTTAGCCAACATCTTGAGTTTAGTATTATTGCCTAACACTTTCGAAAACGGTAATATGAAATAAAAATACGGTAAAGCCGTCGCATGGTATATTTCACTCTCTAGTTATATGACCCGTGAAGCATGGGTATCTACACAGGTTGAAACTTCCTCGATAGCTATTCGCCAAGGTTATTGATGCGAACAATAACGCTGGAAGGAATACCTCGGGTAAGGACCAAATGAATATAAAACGAGATATCTTGGAGGCCAACTCCTCCCGTCTACCTTCACTGACCAACATATTATAAAATCCCGATCAATAGATATCGGTTGGCTTGCCCTAAACGCATGGTTTATTGGATAGTAAAAAAATACGGGTCGAGCAGGAGCGGGCGGGCTCCCATCAGCCAATCCCTTGCCGACGCCCGCGAAAATAAATTTACGAGGTGCTTAAGCGACCAATTGGTATCGGCTCCGGTTCTGATGGTGGATTCCCGCGCCCCGAATCATACGAGACGGACGGACCAACACATTCCGTTTGGCGACTCCCATGGCGACTGAAAGCGCCGCGCGCGATTGGGCCAATACTGATTGGATTGCCTTTCCTCCGAAGACAGGAGACATCAGGGGCGCACAACGTCATTAACCGACTACATCTCATTCAGGTGTGCCCAATCATTCAATCAGAATTAAACATGAGTTTATTATTGATGGTTCATTCCAATTGCGAAAAGTGAAAAAATATTTTAAAACGACACCCAAAATTAAACAAAGATATTAAAATCTGAAAATTCTAGTTTTGCGCATAATTGAACGATGTCCCTCCTTCACATTTATTTTATTTGAATTAAAAATTTGCCAAAAATGTGGCTCAAAAATTAATATCACTCACTTTAGTAGCCATGACACACTATGTAAGTTTTCCTGTGAGGGGCACCGAATCCATCGAAAAGGCATTATAGTTGAAAAACACTCCCGCTCTTTATCGATTCAAGGACAAGATGTTGATTTCAAATGGATGCCAATCCAAGCCTTTATACAATATAAAACGAAAACACACATTTGTTTAGCGTTTCATAATTTAAAATAATGAAAAATTTCTCAAAAATATGCACCTTTCAATTTTCAATAAAAATATCTATTACGACAGTATTAAAAATACATGCGCTTAAATCCAGATAAGCACGCATTTCCTCGAATGAGGTTTCCTCGCCTGGTTAGCGAAACCTTCCCCAGACTACTCCGAAGCATTATACTTAGCCATAATATCGTAAACAGTTGATCTGGGGTACCCGAAGAATCGAAATATTTCGAAATAAAACGCCCAGCGCGAACACTTTCGATTATAGCGGCTCTTCGATTGTACTCCGCACTTGTACACCACATCTCGGCCATTTAGAGGTTATGACTTTTTACTAGATGCCTGTAGCTTTCAAGAACGCCAATCGCGACCTCCAGTGGAATATCGAAACTCTAAGCAAACGAGTCCCCTTGAGAGACAGGATGGGGTCGAATCCGGACTAGGGTGGGGGGAGGAGAAGTAGCTTGCCCTATCCTGCCCCCCCCATCTTCCTCCCGCTCCCCTCCGGTAGATAGATAAAAGGGCGAGTCGAGAGCGGCCTTGCCCGCGCGCCCCGGCCTCCCACGGGCACTTTAAGTAGTAGTAACACCACGGAGCGACCGTAAATTACTCGGATGAAAGAACGCGTAAAAACGCCAGCGGACTTGGAAACACCGACCGGTAGGGGGAGATGCATTGCTTGCATTACGGGCTCCATTGATTAGAAATATGTTCCCCAGTCTTATTACCCTCATTTCCCCTTTTCAACAGGCAAAAGGCTATGCAGAATGAAGGGGAAACCAGCCAGCGAAGGAAATTTTCGCATTTTCACTTTGCCCTCCAGACCCATGCGTAATCGTAGCTCATTATGGCAGGTCGATAAATAACAGTGATTGCGAAACAGGCCTCCAATAAGACATGATTTGGATGAGGATTCAAAGAATCCGGGCGAATATTCTCGAGCGCAAACACGCTTTCCACTTGAGCGTGACGCACACGGTAGGGACGAAGCAATCATATACATTAAGATCACTTGCAAGTTTCCCCTATAACTGAAGCATGCTTCGGCATATCATTAAAAGACCCTTCCTATCATTGAAAGGATTTTACTTCAGTGCTCTGACTGTTCCGTCCCTTAATCGAAAGCTCAGTTTGTTTCCTTGGCGATAAATGAGCTAATTCAAACAAAAATTTCACCTAAGAAATCTAATATTAGGTTTCTACGTAAAATGAGAAATGCTAAATGATACGATGCCATCTCAACCAAATAGGGTAAATATCAATCATGAAGGGTAAAAAAAAAAAAAATTTAGATTTTTAAACGAACAATTATCACTAGTCCACAAAGCAGAAGGCCCTTGGTTCGACTCCTGGTTATGAAATAATCACAATAAAGAGTTACTATACTTCCTCTTACCCCCTTAATCTTGCGTTCGTCAATGGTGTATGCATGTTTACCCTATCTTCGTCCAAATATCAATATAAAACCCATGAATGTATATCGTCACCCCTGGGCGTGTCTTTTCCCATGCAAACAAGTGTGCAGATGTATTTAACAGTCAAAAGATCTTTTTAAAATTCACGAATATTAACTGCTTCGATAAATGCCAATTTTCTGCGTCGGCGTAAAGCAACGTGGAAACGATAGTGAATAAACATTGCATCAATTTCTGTTGCCAATAAATCATTCAAACTCATTCAAAGGAGGATAATTCCGTTTGCAATAATGTCAAACCAATTAACTTCGCAGGACACCAAACTACGAAGCGAAAATCCAAATTATGGCCTTTATATGTGTCGCGAATGAAAAAAACATACAAGCTCTAGAGTGATGCGGAGAAAGAGAAACTGGACCACATATACCAGGTCAACTGACGTCCATA